>NC_080049.1:34438884-34488884 GCF_026212465.1 Amaranthus tricolor
TGATGAGGAGCAATTTCAGAGGAACAAAGGTATGTTCATGAACAAACTATATAACTTGGGTTAATTTGTGCTCACGTAGCATAATATCAAAAGCTAACATGATACAAAATCGCTGGTTAAACAATCCAATTTTCATTTGAAGTAAAATATAAAGCGTCATGTAAAAGAAATTAATGCATGTGATTCATACTTTTAACCTAAAAGTTTTCTTATACGGAGACATACAAAAATTTATAATCTTTTCTGACAAATTTAAATTTTTTAGTTAGATTTGATTCCTTTATTGCAATTTATATGAAAACATTTCATTTAGTGCAATTTTTTTACATTTTTTAACTTTCATATATTGTAAGTGGCTATTTATTTGTTGAATGATTTGTCATAGACTGAGGGATCAGGAACTGAAGGTGGAAGAGGACCAAGTACTTGGGATTTTATGATTCAAGCAAGCAAAGGGAAGAAAGCTGTGGACTCCTACAATCTATACAAGGTTCTTGTTAATTTATCTTTATCTAGGGATGGACATGATTTAAGATCTATGGCTCTAGATACAAATTTGACCCTAATTTTAAGATTTAGGTTCGAATTTTTTTAATCTTTTGATCGAGTCTGAGGTTTGTGTTTGAGTTTTATAGACTTTAATACGACTCTAATTCTTAAAAATAAAGAATAAAGAATTTATTTAAAACTCATTGTTTATATTTCATAAAACTTACTACTTTGTTTCATTTAATGATAGTTAACTTAAAATCAGCGTATGTATTTGGTAAGTGACTCTATTTTATGGCATTTTAATTTGCTTGTAATTTTTGGCTTTTCGGTTGGTAAAACAGTCAAAAAGTGTTAGGTAAATATATATAATGACAATTGAAAAACTGAATTAAATTTAAGTCAAAACTAAGAAGCTACTCATTAGTCATTAACTTATAAATTGAATTTGGCTTTTTGTCCCCTTTTCTCTAATAAATAACCGAAACCTACGATCATTTCTTTTCCAAACATCTTAATATCAGGTCAAACAATTGGCTTTACAGCAAGCAAATCGGTCAATTATTATTTTAGTTGGTCATCAAAATTTACCCTTGATTTTTCAGTAACTTAATGATGAAAGTCGTGTAAGTTCTAACTTAAACATTATATTTCATATTACAATGAAACTTGGTATGTTTTAGAACTTTTGAAATAAGTAAATTTATTTTAATAAAAAATTTTAAAAATAAACTTAGAAAAAAGTATTTTCCTAGATAAATGTCTTCTACCTGAACTTAAGTTATGATTTGTTTGCTATTAGTAACAACGAACAAAAGAATATGGTAAAAAAGTCTTAAAAAAAACTTTGATTGCAGTTATAATATCAAACAAATATTCATTATAATTTTTTATCAAATGATTTTATATGAGTTTTATGTCTCGTCTGAATTAAAAAATTAATATTTGAAATTATAAGAATTTAAATTTAATTCTAATCTGCTATTGTTCATTCATATCTACTATACAATTATAAAGTGCTGGACTACTAAGTCAAACTTCAGCGACCTTTAGTAGATGGCCGTAAAAATGGTTCTGAAAAATGACTCAATAATCACACTAATTGAAGATGCACCTAACCAAAATAAATGGAGTATTACTCGATCCGAATATGACAAAGTAATAGATTTGTTGAAATAGATTTGATGAAGTAGTTGTATAAATGCATCATTATAACATTAGTGTTGTGTTTCCCTCCATCTTGCTAGCTTTCGTTTTCAAATTAAAGGCTTCTTTTATATAAAGGATCGTGCAAAAACAATTTAAAAACTGAAATCAAAGTGTTATATATATATATATATATATATATATATATATATATATATATATATATATATATATATATATATATATATATATATATATGTATATATATATATATATGTATATATATATATATATATATATATATATATATATATATATATATATATATATGTATATATATATATATGTATGTATATATATATATATATATATTATATATATATATATATATATATATATATATATATATATATATATACATATATATATATATATATATATATATATATATATAGTGACAAAATGTATACATATTATTTTATAGGGTGTGGAAATTTTTGTGAAAAAAAATATCACATTATTTACAGAAATATCATCTGAATATATACACCTGTTAAACGTGCATGTATATACACAAAAGTCCAATCATTTCACTAAAAAATAGTGCCACTGTGACATTTAAGGTATTAATATCATGTTATTTATCAAATATCACAAAAATATTTGGTAGCACTTGTGTGGAAAGTGTTAACAATTAAGATTTAAATATTACGATAATACTTAAAGAATCGTGACATTTTGATGAAGTATTAAAAATATTACGCCACAATTTAACCTTTTTTTGTAGTGTTTACAAACTTATCACCCGAATATATATATATATATATATATATATATATATATATATATATATATATATATATATATATATATATATATATATATATATATCAATATTTAAACTTTTATGTATACTTATTTTTAATTTTACCACCTTAATAATTCATTAATACATATTAGCAAAATTAGAAGATTTATTTAATTAATTTTATGAAGGAACTCTTCAAATCAAAAGTGGAATGGAAATTGACATACTTTATGCTTGGAAATAAATATTTCATTTAAAAATATAGAATTGATTCAAATTTAGTATTTGAGAAATAAAAAAATCCAAATTTAAATTTGAGTTAATTTCGCCATCATTTAAAAAGATTACAATTGAGAATTTTAGAATGACTTTCAAACTTTGTCATTTTCAAAATTTTCATTAGTGATTTCATAATCAAAATTTACAACTTGATATAAAATATTTGTTTCTAGACACAACATAATTAAAGATTTTGTATATTTATTTTGATAACATAATTTGCAGGAAGATGTAAAACTATTGAAAGATATGGGCATGAATTCTTACCGTTTCTCCATCGCCTGGCCTAGAATTCTCCCCCGTAAGATTTTTCAATACCTCATTTATTTTGTTCTATATAGTCAAGAGTTTAAATAAAAATATAATATTTTCTTGGTTGTAAATAAAATTGTAATTAGAAAAGTATGGCCTCAAATTAATTATTAACTAAAGTGACTAATTATATATATATATATATATATATATATATATATATATATATATATATATATATATATATATATATATATATGTGTATATATATATATATATATATATATATATGTATATATATATATATATGTATATATATATATATATATATATATATATATATATATATATATATATATATATATATATATATATATATATATATATATATATATATATGTTGCCATTTGATATATCCTAAGAGGCTAAGACATTATGTATATACACCCACAAATTAATTATACTCCTACTATCTAATTTAGCATTAAATTTAGAATTACTATCTATTTATGAGTCAATTATAATAAACATTTATATTTTAACTTTTTATGTTTAATACATGGCTTTCAATATCATATTTTCAAATTCAATTACACCTTAGAATTTTCATTTTATAATGATTTATTTGTCTTTTCTATATATATTGATTAGAGGGAACTGAAGAAGACGGTCCAATCAACCAAGAGGGCATTGATTTTTACAATAATTTCATTGATACTTTACTAGCAGAAGGTAATTAATATTTTATATGCCTTAATTTCAAATGTTTTATTTTTCTTCATAAATAGAATATTTAAATTTTAGTATCAAATTTTAAATATCATCTGAAAAAACATATTTATAAATCATAAGAGTTTCAAATATTATCATTTTATATTTTTGAAAATCAACCTTAAAAGTTATTTGACTTTTTAAAAATCCACGATTGAAAAATGTTCTAAATAATGAATAGGTATTGAACCAGTTATCACCTTATTCCACTTTGATCTTCCGGTGGCCCTTCAGAATAAGTATTACGGCTTCATGGACAGTCAGATTATGTGAGTCCTAGGCTTCATTTCAATTTTCACAAACTGAAACTGTTTGGATGATTTATTTCACATCGACAAATTGAACATGGTGTGCACACTTTATAAGTCATTGAAATCATTCCTCCCATTCCATATGGTTTTGGGATAATATATATCCCATTGACTTATAAAGTATGTTCACGTCGTATTTCCCCAATATGCTGGCATTGACAATAAGTCCACTCTAATTTAATACAAACGCAACATTTTCTTATTGATATTAAATAAATTAATTATAGTAATGTAAATTTTCATGAAACTAATAATATACAACTTGATATGTATGAATAATACTTTCATAAATATTAAAAAAAACAACCTATTGTTGTAGAATAACCTATAGCCACTTAAAAAAACTACAATAAATAAATATAGCTATAAGACCGTCTTATCGTTAGACGGGCCCATATAAGTATCATAATTAATATTTTTTTTTGAAAAAACAACTGATTAAGTAAGTCAAAAACAATTTTGTGTATAATTTTATTTAAAGTTAATAATTGGCCAGCCCATATTAAACCGTCTGCTTAATAAATAATTTATCTAAATAAAAATATAACAATTTGAAAATTTTTAGAAAACGTTGGAACTCTACAAACCAACTAATAATTTAATACAATGAACTCTTCAGTAGTTTGATTCCTTCAGAATAAATAATTTTAAATTATGAGGCCGAAAAGATTTCATGCAGCATAAGACCCAAAATTTTTCATGCATTAGAACGCAAGACCCGAAGTCGTACATGTAGTATAAGCCCAACGATACAAAAGTTATTACCAAGTTTTTTTATACATCTAAATGTTTAATCTAAAATTCTTTTGAGGTTGTCTCAATGCAAGACGGTCTCATAAAAGACCGATTGATTTTTAATTGTTTTAAATTAATTATAGTATAAAAATTGACAAATTTTATAAGAGTTTTGTGCAATTTTAAAATTAAAGATATTTTTCTAACAAATTTGTTCTTTAAATACTTAACATATACTACGTAATTTAATATTGAGGCCTTTAATTTTTTCGGGGTCCTATACGGTCAAACATATTGAACATGCTCAGAACCTCCCCAACTGATTTTAATTCACCTGAAACCTTAGAAACCCCAAAGGCCCAAACTCATCCACTTCTCATTTTCGCCCTGGTATAAAATTGTTTATTTATAAGATTTTACCAAATTCATATCAATTTTTAAATTATAAATTATTTACTGATATTTTGATATAATTAGTCATCAAATACCTGATTTTTTTGAATCAATAAAAAAAAACAGATTTGAAGTTAGGTAAATTAAATTGATTTAATAAAATAAATTTATTATTTGCACTTATTTAGCTATGTGGAGTGTGCTTCTATTAGGAATTTAGTTTATCTAAAAATTACTTTTACTTTATTAGATTCATATCAATTTAATTATTTATTAATTTATTGATTTACATATCACCCGTCAATATGATTACACGTGACAAACGATGTTAGTCATTTTTGTTATTTAATAATAATAATAATAATAATAATAATAATAATAATAATAATAATAATAATAATATCCATTAATATGATTTACGTGGCAGAGGGTTTTAGGAGGTGACATTTGTTATTTCAATATTTTTTATTGTATGATATAGTATATGAAAGTAAGGGTAAAACAGGTTGTCGTTTAAGCTGTAATTTTTTATAACTTAAAAAATATATTTTTACATACATATTATTATCATTATATTATGCTATTATCAACGATAATTTAATATTTTTGAAATGCAATGCGTAACAGAGAGGACTTCAAGAAGTATGCTGAAATTTGTTTTGCAAACTTTGGTGATCGAGTAAAGTATTGGTCGACAATCAATGAGCCCTATGTATTTGGGTCATTCGGCTACAAAATGGGCTTGCCCAAGGAAATTCAAAATGACCCGAACGGCCCATACATAGCCACTCATCATATCATTTTAGCTCATGCTGCTGCTGCTGAAGTCTATCATGACAAATACAAGGTACTAACTACTAATTACGTACATTTAAGTGGAAATAAGAGGTAAGTGATGTCAATTGACATTACTTAAATTTTCGAAAAAAAGTTAGTAACAAAGGCTAAGTTAGCTAATTTGGTAGAATTATATGTTTTTTAAATTAAGGAAAGATTGATATTTAATAATTTAATTTTTCATCCATTCGCTGTGAATAATCTCAACTTTTAAATTATTTTTTAATAAATCAACCTTTACTCTTAGTTTTCTGTTAACATACTAATAGGATATGCAGATAGAAATAGAGATATAATTGCATATCATTTTAATCTCAACATATCAATCAAGATAACTCTATTGATATGATGATTATCTTGGAAATATATTTATTTTATCTTGTAATAATTTATAATATTACATATAATCTTTGTTTTTAGTATTTATATTATTCTATGTAATATTTTAGTTATTTCTTTTCTAGTAGAAATACAATGTAATGTTATGATTAATATTTACAATCATTTTAAACACTTCTCTAAAATCTCATAAACTCTCTACAGATAGTAACTAAGGACAAAGGTTGAATTATAATAAAATACAAGGTATGTTGATAGCAAACTAAAGACAAAAGTTGAATCATTAAAAAATAATTTAAATTAAAGGTGAGATTATTTACAACGAATGGATGAAAAGTTTGGATTATTAAGATTTTCCTTAAATTCATAATGGTCAATTATACATATATTGATTAAATAATAGTCAATTAAAGTTTAAATTGTGATTAATTAGTTTGAAGTTCGAAGGTAGTATTATGGTTGTATTATTCAAATTATTTTAGAATAAAGTAAATATAATTTTTTTATCCAAACTCTAATTATAGTTATCTATGAGCGAGATGCACTGAGTATGATGATGATAATGATAATAGTGGTAAATATAGTTTTTTTATGCACTTGAATGTATTTTTAAATTATTAATATCACTTTTTTTTTTCCTGATTTTGCCTCTGCATTTACGTTTATTCATCTTGTTAGTAGCGAATTTCAAATTATTTTAATTCAGTAATCAACTATAATTGAATTTATTAAAAATCAAATTTTAAAGATCAAATAAGAATTTTTAAGTATTAAAATATTTTTTTGGAGACCTAACTCCGGTAACTGACATTTTGACCCCTATGCTTTGTGCGCACAATATTGTTAGTGTATCATTTCTAAAATGCTAAACTAATTTAACTTGGAATCGACAAAAATAATATCGTATTTATAGAAAAACAATTTGTGATGAGCAGAAAAAGCAAAAAGGTAAAATTGGAATTTCATTGCCATGTAAATGGTACGAGCCTCAGTCAAACGATCCCACAGATCAAGTTGCTGCCTTGGCGCATTTGGACTTTATGCTGGGTTGGTAAGAGTTACCACAATTCACTTTGAGTAAATTTTTTTTACCATTTTTTCATAATTTAATATAATAATTCAATCTATTCATAATTAAAAAATCTTTTTTTCTCTTATTTTGATTAATTTAATTTTGTGATAAAATCTTGCAATGCGTGTCTCTATTCATAGTGGAATAATAATAATAATAATAATAATAATAATAATAATACAACTCGTATTAAATGAGATCGTCTCACCATGAGAAGGACCCACATAATTAGCTCATTTCTTTAATTGATTATTTTAAGATTGTAAGTGATCACTCTAAAACTATAAAAAGTGAATATTTTAAGATTGTAAGTGATTATTTTAACGCTATAAGTAATTACTTTAAGACAAAAAATATATATTGGATCAGCCTAATAGAGATGGTCTCACCGTGAGACCATCTCATTTAAGAATTAGTGTAATAATAATATATAACTTAAATACTATAGGTACATGGACCCATTTGTGAACGGAGACTATCCAAAGTCAATGAAGGAAAGTATAAGAGGATTGCCAGAGTTTACGGAGGATCAAAAGAAGATGGTGAAGAAAGCTTGTGATTTCATTGGTGTCAATTATTATACTGCTAGATTTGCCAAGCAATCTGCAACTGTCGATGCAATGACTGGAAAAATCTCAGTGGAGTACGCTGAATCAATAGGTATAATACATGATATGTAATTTCTCTTTTCTAACAAATTAAATTATGGTTAATGATTAAATTAATTAATATTATTCTTTTAAATTTAGTGGACGCAAATGGAAATGTAATTGGTGAACAAGCACAAGGACAGGACGATATCTATGTTAATCCCGCGGGTCTCAAGAATTTGCTTCTTTACATCAAAGAAAAATATGATGACCCTGAACTTTATGTCACTGAAAATGGTGAGTTTTGTTTTGGATTGTTCTATAACTTTTTGTTATCATAACCATTGTCAGTGTCATCTTGGATCTTTTAAGAGCTATAAGCCAAAGTTGAATTACGAACTTAACATTACTTTTTTTGACAATTAATAATGTAATATTTTTTTTCTGATTTGACAAAAAAAAATTCTCAATAAACCTTGTTAACCAGGAAAATACAAAAAAATTAAACCTAACATTACTTGGTTTCTTAGTTTTATGATTATCACTCAAAATTATTCAAAAAAAAAACCAAATATTAATGATAACTAACAAAAACAATGGTAAGTAACATATAAGTTGTCATTAACAAAATAAAATGAATGACTATTAATTAGAAAAAGTTATTGATATGGATTTTATATGATAATAATAAAATTAAGTTTTTGTATGAGACCGTATTACCGTGAGACGGACCTATAGAAGCAGCCCATTAGTATTATAATACATTAAAAAAAAGTACTCAAAAATTTGGACGAGACGGTCTCATTATGAAACCGTCAATTTGGGCCGGCCAATTTGCGCGTGTAACAATATTTCAATTTTCTGGGCATTTATCAATATTGACCTTGAAGGTGTCAATTTTAAAAATTGATACCTTTAAGGTCAGAATTGATACCTTAAGATTAAAATTGAAAAATGCCCAGAAAATGAAAAAAATGCCCAGATTGTTACATGCGCGAATCGGGCCTGCTCAAATCGACGGTTTCATTATGAGGTCGTCCCGTCCAAGACCAGCTGAAAAAAGTAATGAAATTTAAATTCACACTTGTATGGGGAAAATTTTAAATAGTTTAAGCTCATCCAATTGAAGTCGTCTCAAGATAAAATGAGCTAAAAAAAATTAGTGTAATAATAATAATGAGCAAACTTTGGTCATTAGCGGAACCATAACGGGCCTACAAGTGCCTATGTCACACCATAAATTATAAATTGTACTGAAATTCTTATGAAAAAAGTATATAAAAATGTTGAATATATTAATTAGGTAAAAATTAACTTGTTATGATCATTTTTAGAGACCCCTTTATTATTAATAATAATAAAATCCTGGATTCGTCATTTTATAGCATGCTTGTTAGAGTTTGCGTATATCTGATTTTTACATATAGAATTAGAAGTTGACATGTTAGTACTGTATATAACACGTACAGGTCTTCCTGAAAAACCTGTAATATCAGGTTCAGTTATGGATTTAATCAAGCAAGGAAAAACAGAAGAATTAAAATCTGCATTTTTTGATGAAAAGAGAATTTCTCACGTTGAGGACCACCTTATTTCTGTTCGTGAAGCTATCAAGTAAACTTCTCTAAACTCCTATGATCCATATAGAAATTTCGAATTTATTGACTTTTTATACTTCAGAGTTGTCAAACAATCAAATCAAGTAAAAATTGAAGCTAAAGAAAAATTGTCAGAAACCACCTATGAAGTAGCTTTTTTGTCAAAAACTATCTATAATTTTTTTTGTCAAAAACTACCTATAAAAATTTATATCTTTGTTAAATACTACCGGTTATGAGTTAACGATATACATCCAAATTTTCTTCAAGTGTAGCATGTGTTAGTCACGTGTAATTTTCCTAAAAAAAATTAATTCCTAAAAAAATTCTTAGTATCTTTTACGTATTTTACGAAGAAATAACTTATTTTAGATAATTTCTGACAAAAAAATTTCTATGTAGTTTTTTTATCTTTCACATAACTGTGAAAATCAAATCGTTATTTCAATGGTGAAAGAAAAAGTCCTCAAGCACTAGACTAACTTATGTTATTCAAATATATAACTTACTTATATTGGTGTTTGATTTATGTAGGCAAGGTGCGAATGTGAAAGGATACTTTGCGTGGTCTCTAATGGATAATATGGAAGTGGGAGCAGGCTATGATGTTCGTTTTGGACTTAATTTCACTGATTACTACGATAATCTCAAAAGATACCCAAAAAAATCTGCTAAATGGTTCACTAATTTCCTCGCTCAACCTCACAAGAACAAACGACATTAACTTATTTTCTACTTATATTTCTACTTTCGCCTATGCCTTACCTAATATTTATATTTAGTAATCAAGTTGATATTCGATTGGAATGACTGTGTTTCTTTGATGTTGTTGCTATTAAATAAATGAGGGCAGATAATTATACTATATTATCAGACCCATTTATAAGATTTTATTAGTGTAAGGTATAATTTGCACAAAGTCTAATATGAGACGGTCTAACCGTTCAAATACACTTTGTACATGGGTTGAATAGTCCATCAACACAAATAATAATATATAGACTTTTTATTCTGAATTTGTCTCACTCAAAGACGATCTCACGCAAGAATAGTAAGTTATATACAAGTATAATTACAACAACAATAATATGATCAAATCCTTAAATAAGGGGCCCATACAAGCTAAGTTTTATACTTCTATATTAGTAATTACTTGCTCCATCTAATTTTAATCACTACATGGTGTATGTTGTTTTTTGTTGCCTTTTGGTTTGGATATGGGTTTGATATATTGATTGAATAACAAACTTTATATTTTCTTTTCGTATTTTGAATTTAACATTTACTTTATAACATATAACATATGAAATATTTTATATTCCATTCTTACCGTTTAAATTCTGTTAAAATTTACTCTTGTTTTAAAGGCTAAAGAAAATCATTTTGAAAATATAATTGGTTTCTATAAATTTAAATTAATTAACAATACACTACTTGTGCAATTTAGTTGTAATTGAGAATTGTAAATATCTTTCTTAGTATATTCAATAGCCTAAACAAAGATTTTTTTAATAAAAACTATGTATAAAAATTTTGAAATGATTCGAATTATCCAATATATTTTCAAAAAAAAATCAAACAAAGTATCCCATTTTAAAAATGATTTGATATTGCACACCCTATTAACAAGTGTTATATATGTAGAAGTATTCGCAAGAATATCCTTTAACAAATAATTTAATTACATACAAAACAAACAATCGTCAAGACGATTTCTAAAAGTTCCATCAATCATATGTTTAAACTGACGAGGATTACGCAAACAAAATCTATCCAATATCTAAACTGACGTGGAAATAAAAAGAAGCAATAATAAGCAACTCTAACTAATTATCAAGTCTTGTATAAAACCGTCACATCGTGAGACGGGCCGGGCCTATACAAGTAACCCAAAAAATTAAACTATTGTAATTTTAGAGAAAATATTAATGAAATTGAAAAAGTAACCAACTGTTTTAATTTCTGGGCCAACCTATAATAAGTCGTTTGACGATAAGACGGTCTTAATAAAGAATTTTTCCTAGTTAAAATGTATTGTCATTGTCTAAACTAAGCTCACCTTATTGGCTAAATACACATAATCCTGAACAAATATGAAATGAAAAACTCAACGTTTTCTTTACCTTGGGCCATAGGGTACAATATGGGACTATGGGTCATAAAATCACATTAAGACGACGTTGTAAAGGTTGTTGAAATTATAGATTGTTATATGATTCGCGATAACTGCATTGATAAAAAGGCAATTTTATAGACGCTACTCTAATCGCCACTGCATTTGATATTTTGTACTATAGTTTGGATTCAAAGTAAGGGCAAGGAAAAATTGGATTATTAAGATTGTTGGTGGTGTTTAATCTGCACGTTACATGCAAGGGATAAATCAAGATGATAGTATAGGGCGACCAAATAGAAGAATTGAAAAACCTATAATATCAGGTTCAGTTATGGATTCAATCAAGCAAGGAAAAATAGAAGAATTGAAAGCTGCATTTTTTGATGATAAGAGAATTTCTCATGTTGAGGAGCACCTTATTTCTGTTCGTGAAGCTATCAAGTAAACTTCTCTAAATTCCTATAATCTCTAAATTCCTATAATTTGTATAAGGACCTGTTCGATATAGAAAGTTCAAATTCATTGACTTTACATTTTATAGTTGTCAAGATATTAAATCAAATAAAAGTTTTAGCTAAAGAAAAATTGTCAAAAACCACCTATTAACAAGTGTTACATATGACTAATTTGAATTATCCGATTTTTAAAAACAAGATAAATTATTAAATTTATAAAATATGAATCAGATATTTTTGGACACCTATTAACAAGTGTTACATATGTAGATGTATTTGCAAGAACTATACTTCAACAAATAACTTAATTACATACAAAACGTTCAAACAATGTCAAGACAAATTTTTACAAATTCCATCCATCCAATGTCTAAACTAACTAGGCATACGCAAACAACATATTTCTACGGTCTAAATTAATGAGGAAATAAAAAGAAGCAATAATAACCAACTCTAATTAAAATTGTATTGTCTCTACCTAAACTGAGCTCACCCTATTGGCTAAATACACATAATTCTGAACATGAAATATGAAATAAGAAAGTCAAAACTTTTTCTTTACCTTAGACCATAGTGTAATATGGACTATGAGTCATAAAACCACATTACAATCACGTTGTAAAGGTTGTTGAGGTTATAGACCGCTACGTAAGTTGTGATGACAACATTGACAAAAAAGCAATTTTACTGTCGTTACTCCAATCGCTATCGCATTTAACATTTTACACAATGAGTTGGACTTGGAAGAAGTTGGATTATAAGATTGTTTGTGGTGTTTTATCTGCACCTTACGTTCAAGGGTGAATTCAGGATGATAGTATAAGGTGGCCAAATACGTATCACTACATGTATAATGAACCTACTGGACTGACATATATGTTATACAAATTAATATTAATAGGGTTCTTAATCAAATGACCTAAAGACATGGCATAAACAGATCCGAGTCTAAATTCTCTTTTGATTGTGTGATTTAATCTAATGGAGGCTTGTATTGTTGAACGATCAAAACAGAGCAATTGGGATCAAATTCTGAGGAAGCCAAGAGATCACCCACATTGCCTAATTCTGGACATTCTTCCCAATCACTCATCCCATTTGTTACAGTTGAATTTCGTCGTCCTCCGTTTCCAACTATGAATAAATGATACATATCTACAATGTCTCTCAATGCTACAGCAGTTTGTGCTCCATTATTTACATGCTTCTCTATGTACCCGACTTGACCCGAGGTCACATACTTGTTGTAGAAATCCTCTAAAAATGCATTGTCTGCTTCATCTTCAGCTCCGCGACTTGGCATTGCCATTAGAACTTGATCATTCCCTTGTGATGAAACATTGATCCTTTCTTGTCCTGATCTTGTAGACGCTTTCAGAAACCTCATGACAGTAAGATTCATGCCAAGATGCATAGCAATATATGTACTAAGAGACAATGCTTCACGGTCATCAGGTCCTCCAAAGAACAAGCTCGCTACGTGTGGCATTGTCTTCAAACCCGAGGACCCAATAAGCCCGCGATCAACAAGGATGGCAACCGTACAAGGGGCATGTCGAAGCACTCTCTGATTGGTAGTTCGTATTCCATCCTTACTACTTTCCATCTTCCCATCTATCCTTTGATGTTTATGGAACGGCAAAATTATAAGCGATGCTCGTACATCTTCAGCTACGTCACAAACATCCTCAAACATACATGATATAGATGAAACAACCTTCATTTGGCGAATGAAAATGTTCGTTTCCAATACAAAGGCATCCACACCATTGTTGATCTCTACCGCGTCATTTCCACCATAGGTATCATCATCACTGAGTTCATCATCCTCTAATTGGTGATACATCTTACTGCTCCTCTTCTTTGGGAGAAGCTCAACCAAATGCATTAGGTAAGCACATATAGGTAAGTTTTTTGACCAGCTTAACCATCCGATCACTTTTACCATTGTTGGAACATTACGAGGACCATGAACACAAGCCAACACTCGTAACTCTGTGTCCGGATTTTGTTGTTCCAGAGTAACCGGCTTATACGAAAAGGTACCCGTGTCTTTCAAAACTATAAAAGCCACGGCAATTCCACTAATTAGCGTATTTAGTATAGCTGTCATTAACATCACCTCCACAAAACTACTATTCCAGTCCTGCAACATAAGTAGACAAAGCTTTAAAAGAACGCAAATTCTTGTGAGAGACAGTCTCTTTGAGAGACTATATCTGATTGGGTTGGCCCATAAAGGAAAATGTAGAATAAGAATAGGAATTAAGCTTTAATGGACTCTTAAAATAAGAATAGGAATGAGAGAGACTATCTCTCAGGAGACCGACTCTTAAAAGAATATTAAACTACAAACATATTAGAAAGAATACAACAAATAGTATAAAATAAGCTTACTATTTTCAGTCTGACAGCGCCTAAGATCATAACATCAAAGTGACCTTTTAAATTCAAAAGCAACCCAAGAACTACCCCTTCTTTTAATGGAATTTTCAATCGTTGACAAGCAATGAGAGTACCTAAAATCTTGCCACCAATGCTTACTGTTACGATCACAGCAGCTGCTACGAAATTCTTGAGTATGACAGCATCCGCAAAGTTGGCTTGAAAACCGGTATAACCAAAGTAAATAGGGAGCACAAAGGTATAAACAGCATAAGAAAGCTTGTGCATCATAGTTCGAGCAGTTTTTCCTTGGCGAGGGAAAGTTACTCCTAGAACTAATGCAGTCAACAAGCTGTTAGCAGCTCCCCATCTATCAACAAAACTTGCACTAAGCAGAACAAACAGAAACAGAGGTATGATTTGCGTATTCTTTAGGTACTGCGCTTCTGGGCTACACTTATTAAGTAAAAGGGCAACTCGTCGCACTACCAAGCTAACTATTGCAGTGAAAAGCAAAGACCAAATCCATTCACCAAATCTAAATTTACCATCTTCAACAGTTTTCATCAATAGACCCCCACATAATATGCAAGTGATATCGTTTAGCAACGAAGAGCATACCGCTAAACGTCCAAAGTTCGATGTTCCTAACTTTAACTCAGCTATGAAACGGATGACTAGAGGAGAGGCTGAGTTTACAATTGATAACATAAAAATAAACATGAATGCTGCAAAGCTTTCATGTTTCCCCATGAAAAACTGAAACATAAAGAAAGAGATGGCTGCCGAACTGATGATACATGGTACTGATGCTGCAAGTGCAATAATGCTTGCACCACGCAAATGACGCTTCATATAGGCAATATCCAGCTCTAGACCAATCAAAAACACAACACAAGTTCTACCAAAAAAGGCTAACACATTGTAGTAGTCAGCAGAATTTGTTTGAATGAAGTATTTTTCCAGTGGCTTTATCTTAGACAATAGTGAGTGACCAATCAACAACCCAGCCTGTTTAATAAATTTAGCATTAGAATTCTTTTAAATAAAGTTGTAGCTAGCAAACACTCTAAATAACACGTTTAATACTCCCTCCTATTCACCTAATGTGTCTCATTTGACTTTTCACTATTTTTTAGGTGGTCAAATGGGACCACACGTGAAAGAAAAAGTGTTGTGTTTTTAAATTTTGATGGGGTAAAGTGGGGTTAATAATTATAGAAGTGTCAAAATGTTAAGTTTAGTAAGGGTAAAGTTGGTAAAGCTAATATACCCAATATAGAAATGAACATTTAAAGTGACTTGATCCAATAAGGAAATGAGACACTGAATAGGAGGGAGTATGATAGCTTTCCATCAATAAGATTGCATAGAGTATAGAGCAAAAACAAGGTTGCGTCATAATTATGTTGTCCGAGTTATGAAGGTTTTCAAATCTAACTACGAGATCACCAAAATGTAAAAAAAAGAAACACTATTAGGACGGTTTAACGTATATCTCATGAATTCAGACGATATTTGATTGTACAACAACTTTATCACCTCCATTATCGCATCAACATGAGCACTACTATAGTCTAAATCGAAACTGCGATTTTGCAGTACGATAAGGTATCTGCTTATTGCTCTCAATCTATTATGTTATACCTAAATCACCATTTTATCTCAATAGCTTGAGGCACCAGTCCACAATCCCTAAAAGTAAAGACGTTACATAAATCCGTAAAATTCTCAACTTTGTGCATATTATTTATATTTCAAACATAACACTAATATTTAGGTTTAATTCTATGTTTCTTAAAATGTTCCTCCTCACTTTTCCTCATATGAAAGTTTTATGTAGAGGGCTAAAAATTTAAAATTGTATATGAACACTTTGAATTTATGACAAGTATTTCTACATAAAAGACAATATTCTATGTTCTTGTGATTGATAATGAAAATCATACTAGTACATTATTTCAAGTTTTTTTTGTTTCCGTTTTACATAACATATAGCATTAGAGCTCATCAATCATATAGCTATCAATTCATGGAAATTAAATATTCTAATTGATAAATTATATTATCCATAAACATTTAATTTTTCTTTTTTAAAAATGATGAATAACTAATGATATGAGCACTATTAAACCCAAAAAATGGAGGAAAAATTTTCAGAAAATACATCAAAAAAGCTCGCTTTTGTAAAAAACTATCTAGGATTTTTTTTTTTTTTTTTTTGCCAAAAACTACCTAAAAGATTTATTTTTATTGTCAAAGAGTACATATCAACGGAATTCATCCTAAATTTCGTTTGCTTTTGTCACGTGGAAATTACGTGACTGGGTTCCAATTCCAATTCTTTCCCAACTTCCTGCATTCACACAAATGGAACCCTAAATTCGAAAAATGTCATCCTTCTTTATCTTCTTCCTTCTTCTCCATTAAAATGATATGTTCAACCTTTGAAGATGGCGGAAATTGGGTTTGGGAAAGATGGCATGTGATTCATTAAAGCTTCTCCTATTTTTGATTTTTCTTTTTTGTTAAATCATGAAATACTAAAGGAATTTTGGATGGATTCCCATAACAGGTACTCTTTGAGAATAAATTTTTTAGGTAATTTTTGACAAAAAAAATTGTTCAACAACCTAGGAAGTTTTTGACAAAAGTAAGCTTTTTCTAAGTACTTTCTAACAATTTTCCCAAAAAAATATTAAGGAAAAAAGAAGAAAAACTTACAGTAATCTGCGGAATAGGTGTAGGAATCCCTATAGACTTGACAGCAATCTGAAGAAGATGAGAAACCGAAAGAAGCAAAGAAGCTTGTAACCCCATTGCTAAAACTGGGTTAAATAAATCCTGCCCACATAGCACCTTTCGGGTAACATCCATTTTCTCCTAGCTTTATATCAAAATACAAATTAAGTAAGTTCTGAAAAACAGGGAAAACTTCCGAACATGCGATGTAACGATGGCGTACGTGGTTATAGAAGAAACAATGAAAATGATTGCAATAGTAAATCTTCCTCTCTCATGTTCTTCTTTGTTTCTATCAACCCCTGGTTGCAGGAAATTTTCAATGAACATTGATTTTGTTAGGTCGACATTCATGTATATTTCAAAAATTGATTTTGTTAGGTTAAATTGAAATTAAAAAGGGGGGAAAATAGAGAGAAAAGGACTCAT
Organism: Amaranthus tricolor; assembly: GCF_026212465.1. NCBI lineage: Eukaryota > Viridiplantae > Streptophyta > Magnoliopsida > Caryophyllales > Amaranthaceae > Amaranthus > Amaranthus tricolor. The sequence continues at coordinate 34,456,632 of NC_080049.1, forward strand.
GGAGTGTATGCTTATTTTTGTTATTCAAAATGCTTTCTTTTGTAGCTTTGATGGATGACCTTCATTTTAGGAATAATGTAACGTTGAAATATGCTCATGTACCTATGCGGGGAAATTAGAGTTATTCTACCATTCATATAATTTTTACCTTTATTGTTTTTGTGTTTGATAAAAATTTCACATTTTAAATTAAAAATATTAATTAATTTAACGTACTAATAAATTAGTTTATACAAATTATTTAGTTTCCTTTTTTTTTATACCGATTTGAGATCGATAATAAATAATGAGTATCGAAATATAATTTATTAATTATTGTAGTCGACTCAATTTTTTGAAATTGAAACTTTAACATTATTGTTTTGATTTAAGGTTTTATGGTCTGACATATTTTAATATCTGTTTAATCTTTTCAAATGTTTATTTAATTTCATTATAACATACCATCATATATATATATTCCCTTCAATTCTCTAGTAATGTTCTATTTGCTCTTTAGATACTATTTATCTCTTACTTTTAATTTGTATTTTATTATTAATTTATAAATTAAAACATAGTCAAGTGGGATCAAATTTAATTCGTCTCAATGCAAAGATTATACATATCAATTCTCTATAATTTTTAATTATACACAATTAGAGATATTAAAAATTAAATAAGTACATTAAATAGAATGTATAAAGTAGATGAGACATTAATAGTTAATTAGAGGGAATACATGATATAGTTAATACGCATATACTAGTATGAGTAAGCATGCATATACACATAACATACATAAACACTCATCTATATCAATTTCAAAAAGTAAATTAATTTTTTTTTTTAACATATATGTCCTAACATATTATTTTTTTTATATTTTAAAACTTCTTATTTATCTCAACCTACCGTATAATAATATAATATAATAAATAAATAAATAAATGTTATAATCACATTAATTAATTAATTTTTATTTTCAACTGAATACCAAGGCCTAATCTATAGAGTAGTATTTCCTTTCCCTGTTTCCTAGAGTTCTTCTCCATATCTATCCGAGAGTCAATTACATTCTGTTCTTTCTCACTATTTGGGACAGTTAAGTTCCTCCTCTTCTTAAACTTGCTTCCTTAATTCCGCCATTGTCAGGCAATTACTGAGATTTACAGTTTTCTTAAACCCTAGAAATTGATGCGAAGTGCAATAATTCTTCTTCACTGTCTGTTATGTGAATGCCAACTTCATCTAATTGAGAATGGAGGTGCCCTTTTGCCGGCAATTTCTCGATCGATTGTCTGACCGATGCTTAAGCTCATTCCCTTGTCTCTCTGATCCAGGTCAATTTTCCTTTCAAAACAATCTAATTTCATAGGGTGAATACTATGTTATTTTTGAAATGGTTGTTTGACTTACTTTTTTCTCTTGTTTTTTCGATTTCAGTTCGAAGATCTTCGATATGTTTGAAGATTACTTTGGTCATGATTCATTTTATTTATTTGGGAGTCTTGTTTTTTGTTGATCAACATAATCTCATCCAAACTGCTAATAGAGACCCTTGGTATCTACTATCTACCACTTCTATTTTTGTTCTTGTCTTTTGTTTGCTAATTATTCTGTTTAGTTCCTTATTTTGTTTCTGTCCTTTGCTATTATTTACTCTTATATGTGTTCAAAGAAAACTCCAATTAGGGAAGGATCATCTATAATCTTAGTTGATTGTATGGTGTAGCTTAGCTGTAATTTTGATGGTATCATAATTATATGAAAATTAAGTTAAATTTCCAAGATTCCGTTTCTAGATAAGAAATCCTATAATAATTTGGCACTTGATAAGCTGACAGTTTGTGATGCGTGAATGTCTTGGAAGACAAGAAGCCTAGTATTGAAAGGTGTAAGGTTTCGTAAGGCAGTTAAGGCCCCAAAGTCTAGGCTCTAGATTCTGATGCTTGAAGTTAACTGCAAATATTTGTTTTGATTTCATAAATTTTCATTGCTTAATGCCTCCTGGATTAAAAGATGGAATTTCTAAGTGTGAAAGAACATGGATGTTGTTGTGTTTAATCACACAAGGGTAAAATATGAATATGTGTTGTTTATTTTAATTGCAATATATATCTCTCAAAGCAATTCTTTCACTTTTTCAGGAATTTTGTTATGGAAGGGGAGAAAGTAATTGGTGGTTTCATGAGAATATTAATTTTCAATAATTCTCAAGCTGTGAACCTTTTTCTTTTTTGCCCTTGGGTGGTGATGAAAACTGCATGTTGTTGACCTTTCTGAAATCCAATTTTCAAAGAACCAACGAAGGAGATGCATGTGTTTTTTTTATGGTTTCTTGTTAAATAGACCTGTAATGTTTATTATGTCTCTTATGACTTATCTCTCATGTTACTTTCTTCTAGGTACATTGGACTATACCTTTTACTTTTTGTGGCCACCTTGATACAATATTTCATCACTTCTTATTCGTCTCCCGGGTAATTTACTGTCATCTGATGCTCTACTTGTACTAAATCCCTTTTGTGTATCTCAATTATTATTAAAGTTGAATATATTCTAAGTGATCTCCTTGAAAATGTTTTTCTAGATATGTGCTCGATGCAATGAGGGCAGTTAATGAAGGGCACTCTCACACTACTCTTGTAACTTCTATGTATGTCTATTCTAGCACTTTTAAAACTTTGTAAGGCACCATTTGACATATTTTAAGTCACAAGCTCAATTTTCTTTTATGCTCTATTTATCCCATGTTAACAGATCCTATATTGATCTTGTATGTAATTTAATTGAATGGAATTATGTGAGTAAATTTGCATATAAAATTGTGTTAAGTTGAACATGTTTCAATTTGACACTTTGAAAAGTCATCTGAGGATTAGTTTTTCATGGGGCACAAAATGAATATGAAGTTCTAAAGGGTTTGGATTATCTTAATTTTTTTCCTTTATGATGATCAAGCAAAGACAACCTGCTACAAGTAAAAATGGGAATTTTACTATCCCTATAAACGGTGATCCTCCGGCAAGAAACCTCATTGGAAGTAATGTAGCTTGGATGAGACTAGTGATGAATATGTATCCTCCTGGATCCTCTATGAGGTAAGCCTATGTTAGATTTTTTTGTAATGAAAATTTTCTTAATTTATTTATGTAATATAATTTAACTTGCTTTTGACTATGGTCTATAATGTCACTCAATGCTCATGGAAAACTTGGTGTTATGAATTACTTCTACTTCATATGTTAATTTTATCTTTCATGTTACCAATTTTAAAGAGATCAAAAAGAAAAATCAATGTTAATAAAAGATATTGATTTGCAATTCAATATCGCTTGTATGAATAGTGAGAAATCTAAATATTTCAGCAGTTTGGCTTTGACAGTCTACAGTTCTTGATTCATCTTGATCATGCTTTGCTTATCAATATTTGTTATAAACCTAGAGTTTTTTCTATAAAAAGGGCTTATAATTTTAATTGGCCTAAATGGATTAGCATTTTGGCATGTCCGCATACCATACTATGGTATACATGATGTATACTTCTATGCAATGCTTAAATCTCTACTTGTAAACCATCTAGAAGAGTAAATTTTGATTGTGATGAAAACACTTCTATTGGTTATGTTATAGTTTTGCTCACAAGTATTTTGTTCCATTGTTGTGGACTTGCTGTTTAGAAATTGAAAGTGTCATGTTATACTTGTATGTGCTTGCATTTTGGGGGAGGGGGCTGAATTGGCTAACATGGCATCATTGTTTAGTGTTGCTAGGTTAGGGCCTATTGTCCCGACTTGTTAGATTGGCACTGAATTTGTCAAAATATAAAATAGTAAAAATGTCTCGGTGCAAGTGATGGCAAAAACTTGATAGAAATTGCACTGAAATTATAAGAATGGAAAAGTATGTTGGACCTAATAGGTCTTTTGTTGAAGTAGTTGGGAATTTCTCTTTCTTGAGGTGTGACAAATAGTAATTGCTCTACATTTGAATTTTGTATGCTTGGATGGTTTAGTGTTATCATAAAGATAAGTATTTTGCTTTATTATTGCTAAAATGATACTAATGCATGAATATTAGAACTTAGAAGGAAATACTGTTTAGTAAAGGTTAGGACCTCTGAAACCTGCGGATCTCCTGCTTCTTTGTATGTGCTACATCTGCAACTGTTTTGGTTTTTAATGATTATTTAGTGCATTGGAGAGTATTTTTGTGAGCTTCTCTTATTATTCTTCATGCCATACCCCTTGGGTTTAAATAAATGACGTCAGTCTCAAATTTGTAAACTAAGGAATCTTTAACTACGTATTTTTCTCATGCATGAAGTTGATTTACTACTTGTTGCATTCAACTTCGTATTTGAGACTTTTTTTCTTATTTTGCATTCATCTTTTTCTTGGCAGACAATTGACTTGCACGTATTGTAATGTTTTACAGGTAATGTTCTGTTTATTTTGAATTAATTGAAATTTCTATCTGTGATAACTACGTGGATGAACTGTGTTTGGTATTAAATATTTGTAGTATTAAATAACTGTGATAACAATCTGAAATTCCAATCTTAGTTAATGACAGTTCAAGCCTTTGGCTGGTTTGACCTGTGTTTAGTATTAAATATCTGCTGTATTTCCCAGTTCCACAAAAACACTTGTGCTATGCTTCTTCTTGAACAACACTACTAAATTTTAGTATTTGAGATAGTAAGGAACAAAAATTACAAATGATGTGAATGACTAGAAGCTCAAGGGAGATGTTAGGCCGGATAGCCAAGTATCTTGAACAACCAAGCGTCCACATTGTGAAGTTTTGAAGAAGTCAGATGTAATGTGTTATGTGTGACTGAGATTAGAAAAACGGGATTGATTTCAATATAGCTAGTGTTTAGATTTATCGTTGAATGCATAATTAATGGTCTAGAATAGTTTAACTGATGAGTTTTGTTTCCATCACACATCTTTTGTTGTAGTTTACTTATTTTTGTGCAATGTCTGTGCAGCCTCCTCGAGCAAAGCATTGCCATGATTGTGATAAGTGTGTTCTTCAGTTTGACCATCATTGTGTTTGGCTTGGAACATGCATAGGCCAGGGTAATCATTGTCGATTTTGGTAAGTGAAAGGTCTTTTAATTTATGTGTATTATTTTTTCTGTGTTTTGGATATTTGAAGAAGGCATTATTTTTACTTTAACTATTTTATGGTTAGTGTTACTGGCTTGCAAGATAGATAGGTTGGTATTTGGTACCTTGTTGTCCATGTCATCAACAAAAAGCTATAGATAATGAATGTAAAGGGGATGGTCATGAAATATTAAGCACTTTTGACATACTGAACTTCTATTGAAAATCATGACTAAATAACATGCAATTTTTTGTGTTTTTTTGAATGGCTGCACTGACTAGTAATGGGAATTACTGAAGAGAAACACATGTTTACAAAAGGACATTTTTTATTTCCACAACTAAAATATTACCACTTTGTAGACCCTATTTCTGATTTAAAAAATTCCTTGCTTTTGGGTAAGTCTTCTCTTTTGTGCACTGTGCTGAGTTTTGACAAAATTTCCCTGGTGATCATCCGAGATTGCATCTCTATTCAAGAGGAGGTCTTCCACTGTAAAAGTGGCTTCTCTGTTAAATTTTACATAGTGAGAGGGGAAAAGGGAGGGGGTCTTTCACCCAAATATCTTAACGGGGTGTAACCCATTAATATCTGAGCTGATATATCAAACTACTCGGTCCGAGGAACTATGCTCTGGGTTTGCGTATCATAAACCACTTTGGTTTAGCAGTCAGTTTGTAGGTCGTAAACTGGTAACACATGTTGTGCAAACTGCAAGTGCGTTTTAGTCAACCTTTATTTAGTGGCCATAACTTTTTGCTGATAATACTAAGGAATACCTTGTCCTCGTGAAACTATAGATGTTCTAGTCAACCTTTATCATAAATCACTTCCACGTTCCACCTTGTGGCCATTTATGGTACCCAACAGGGTTATCGTCTTTGTTCTAGTCAATCCCGTCATAGAAATCTGCAAGAATTGAGTGGATCGGTGTCACTCACCTCTTTTGGACAACTTTCTTGACCATCTTTGTAAATTTCTCATGTAACTCCTCCACGTATTGGTGCGTTTTCCAGCACTAATCGCAGATGCATCACTTCTCATCACAACAGAAGAACTGTAAGATTTTATGCCCCAATGGAGTTGATCTCAGTAGATTCCCTCTTACTCCCAATATCTTTTTCCTCTCCGTTCTTTTCTTGAGCGGGATGGATGGGAGAAAATCCCTGTGTTGTGGAGAATAATTTAGTATCAAGTGGTACTTCTTTCCACACCATCCCCTATCATTGTGATAAACAAAATGATGTACTTTTTCCCACATTAATATCCATGCATCATCCATCAATAATAAAGCTGGATCAATATGAAACTTCATTTTTTTCATTAAATGATGGTTTTAATTTTACCGAACCGGTACTACCCGCATTGTGAAGGTGTAAAAACTACATTCTAAGCCGTTCCAAGCAATATTTCATGGTTCAGGTGTAAAAAAATTGCATTTTAGACCTTTACTGCACATCTGCACTATGTACCAATTACTGCTTGTATCCTTTTAAACATTGATCCATTTCTTGTTCTGTGCCAAGTACTCACATACTTGTCATGATTTTACCTTATTAGATTACACATTTGAACCTTGTCTTGAGTTGGGACGAAGGCAAATAATTTTAGCTTTCGTTTTCTCAGTGGATGGGATCATTAAACTATATCTCTGCTAAAAAATTTATATTTTGGATGCCACAGGGCCCAATGTGCATGTGAAAAACTCATGGGCTAAGAACATGAATGTTGTTTCCTTGGATTTATTCATTTTTTAAAATAGACAAGTTTTTGAGGAAAAAATGAACTTTTCTGCATCTACTGAGTAGTATTCAATAATCATGTCTATTTTTAAACATTGAAGGTGGTACATCTGTGAAGAGACAGCATTGTGCCTTTGGACAAGCATTTTGTATGCTTCATATCTGAAGGCTAACATATCAAGATCTTGGTATGGATTTTCTTCCCCTCTTCCTCTTTCAATATTTAAATTTGGTTCAATTTCTTTTGTGTACTATGCAGTGTTTAAGGCTTATGGTTTTACTTATTTTAGATTATCAGTACTCGGTGTTTTCTCAATATGAACTCATTGGAACTTTCATAAAATGAAGTCATTAAAATTTGAAACTAATTTTTATCAAGGTAAAAAGAACAAAGCATTAGCTTATTCAAGTGACTTTTTATTAAGGAAATAGAATTAAATAAACTCTTGAAATCCAGGGATTGTGTATGCTGCCTCTTTGGGACAAGGGTTTGTTAATGTGAGAATTATTCACTTGACTTTTTGTTTTTCTGTGAAGATATATGGATGGTGAGAGATAGTTTATCTAGTGACAGAAAATTGCTAATTACCTTGATTTATTGGTTACACACTTTCACTGATATAAATTTGTTCTGCGAGTAATCTTTTGAATTTGTCAGGTGGATGGATGCAATGATGATAATATTGCTCGTCACGTTGTCGATATCATTGATCTTTTTAGTACTTTTGCTTATATTTCACAGGTTAGTACATAACTGCTGGTGTCATCCTTATTTTAAAAGATTTCACAAACTACTGTATTGAGCTTTTGTTGTCTCCTTGACAATTTAATTAGTTATGCTTTAACATGACACTATGATTATATATTTCTGCAGTTACCTTGTTTTGACTAATCAAACTACATATGAGCTTGTACGGCGCAGACGTATCCCTTACATGCGGTCAGTATATTCTTCCTTCAAAATGTGTTTGACGTGTAATATAATTAAATAAATGATATGGACCTTTTGGTTCACTATGTATTGGCAATATTAACTTGGAATGTTTATTATTTGTAGTTGATTAGTCATTGCTTGCTTCCTCCTCTAAACATTACTACAAAATAAATGGATTGATCTTTGGGCTGGGCTTTTGTCATTTTTGGAACCACTTAGTATCAAGTGCAATTAATTTTGAAAGGGCACATAATTCATCCTAGAGGCACATTCTATGCTTTCACTGATAATTAATGAGTAGGTTTTGAGATCAGGTGCCATATGTGATATATTTGCTGATTGTTTATAATTAAATTTTGGTGCCGATAATTTGATATCAAATCGCCCTGGTTTGTTCCACCAATAATATCATTGCACCGTTTTTTAGTATGTTGTATTCTCTGTATAATACTTACGGAACAATTTTCAAATAAATTGCAGAACCGTACCTGAAAGAGTGTATCCTTTCAGCAACGGCATGTGTCGAAATCTTTACAATTTCTGTTGTGCTAAAATGGGCATCTATACTCTGGAACGTCTTCCAACAGTTGAAGAACTTGAATTTAAGCGCAGACGCCGTTCCTGTTCACAAATTTTATGCTGACGTTGTTAACAATGTGCCTTTCGTATTGAAGATTTTGTCTCGACCACATTGTGAAGATCCATACTCCTATGTGTTTGCCGTATTTCTTAGAATTGACAACCACCTGTAAGTCGGAAACGCTGTTATGTGCCCGTTTTTGGTTCCTCAGTTTTTAAATCAGATTGGAGTAAGCTGTTGCATAGTCATTTTGTTTGGGTCACGATGGTTCCCGTACGAGGAATTTGAGGAATCAAGCTTAGTTTTCACAACAGCTCTATCCTTGAGGTTTCATCTAATCTTTGGATCTGTTCGAACTCATTCTCAATCCTATTTTGAGTGCTATATTAGACTTCAAATTTGTTGGAGTACTTGTGGAAATAGTTAGCAATGTAATTTTTAGAGAATGGTCTCAAGTTCCACCCAAAATCTGTAAGAGTAGCCATTTGTATTTCCGAGTTATGATAATCATAAAAGGCTATCAACGTATTCAAGTCTATTTTTGATTAGTAAATGTCTTGGGACAATTTTAATGCTTGTATAAAATTTTTTTTATATGTAACCCCAATCGTATGGTGGTTCATTGTAAGGAGTGTTTGGTACGGAGGATAAAAAAAATGAAATGAAAAGGTTAAGTAAAGGAAATGACATTATTAAGTATTAAACTTATGGATTGTTTGGCATAATATGGCAAGGAAAATGGCAAATTATAAACAATGTACTTTTACTAGTAAAGGTAACTGATTAAGACATTTGCACAATCAATGAACAATTACTCTAACCAAGTAGGATCCTCTGCAGGTCGTACCATCTAATATTGCATTAAAAAATTAAATTTTAAAATTTCTTTTATTTTTCACCATCAAACAATCTCACTTTTATTTTTCACCCTAACTAATTAGTCTAAAGGATTAAGACAAATATAATTAAATTTATATCGCTCTTTTTAAAGAATATAACAAATTCTTTGGCACTTCGGTGTAATCCTTCAGACCATGTAAGTTTAATGTTCTTCTGTCACATTAAATTTGCATTATTTTTCATTTTGGTCCGTTTCACTTAATTTGCTTTATTTTTATTTTTAGATAATGACCTACTACTTTAATTTAATCTCATCCATATATTTTAACGAATTAGTCTACATTGGTAACCGTGATATGTTTGCCAACAAAATCACGGGGTCAATTTGGTAAATGTAGATAGGTCATTATTAATTTTTTTTTGTGATGATTATACTCAATAAACTTAGGGTATTACTTAAAATTTGTGTAACATACTTTAATCTCACTCAATAACACCTTTATTACTCTAAAAAACTAAATCAAAACGTAAAATTTTTAATCGAATTTTTTATGTAAATCGAGGTAATTTTTAATTGAATTTCTTATTATTAATTATATTAATAATTATAAATTAACAAACATAATTTATGAACATAAATATTAATTATTATTATTTTATTAATAATAAAAACAATATTAAATTAATTATTATTACAAAAAATTTAATAACATAAATATTAATTATTTCTAATTAATAACATAAATCACAAATATTAAAATTCAAAAATTAAAAAAATAAAAAAATTGAAAATGCAAGTCGCACAAAACGTGCGACTGAATCGCGGTCCAGTTGCACGCGACTGGTTCTTCGTATTTTCTTTTTTTAAAAAAAAATTTACATAAAAAAATTACCTTAATTAACAAAAAAAATTCAATTAAAAACTTTAGGTTTTGATTTAGTGCTTTGTGTTTTTAAGGGAAAACGAACTGTCTTACACAAATTTTAAGTTCGGGTGTTTTGGATGAGCTAAACTTAAAGTAGACTTTTGCACTCATCATCAAAATCGAAGTACAGTGCAGGTGCTCAACTTTTCTTTTTTTCCTTTCCCATTTCTATCACCATTTCTCTGCAATTCACCATCTTCATTTGCAATTTTTCTTAATTAAAAAAAAAATCATTTTCAATTCTCTTCAAAGGCTCATCTTACAAACATACTCTCTATTATCTTCACTATGCTCAAGTAGCCCATTTTCCCGTCAAAACAAAACGAATTTCACAAATGCAAAGATATAATTCGAGTTATAATTAAAGAGGTAAGTGTGTTGTTAATCTTATAATCTTATATATATTTCATCAATCAAGCTGATTTTTTGTAATTTTCTGTAAAAAGAATCTCTTTTCTAAGTGCTACAAAGTGGATAGTTGGAAAGTATATATAAAAATTGAACATGATGATTAAGCAATTTCTTATGTAATTTTATGCTTGTGATCTGTTTTCATTTTATGTATCAGATGATAAGGAGCAATAAAGTTTCCATCTTTGACAATTTTTGTTATTTTAAAGATCACAATTAGATTTACAGGTGCATAATATAACTAATTATTTTTGTATCTCATCAATCTTGCTAATCCTTTATATATTTCATCTACATGGCTAATTCTTTAGTAATTTTATGAAATACTTTCTAAGTATTGATCTTTAATAGGGTGGAATGGATGTAGTAAAAGAAGATGAGGGTGTTACATTGGACAGCGAGTGTATTTAGAGCTAATAAGCAACGAAGGGGTGTTACGTGGCCTTGTGATTGTTGGGGCAACCCAAATACGAAGGCTTTGCGGGAAGATAGGATTGGTGATCAGCGAATGGAGATATTAGAGGGTGTATCACAAAAAATTGTAAGCAGGAAGTTAAAAAAGTGTGGATGTCCAGTCATGGTTTATGCACATTTAACTGGAGACAATTTATGAGAGGTCAACAAGGTCATATATGAATATCAAAACCACAATCCATCTCCTAGCAAATCCAAACACATTAGTCAACACCGAGAGGAGCATTTTACCAAATCCATGAAGAGAAAACTAATAAGTAATTATAGTGCAAGTGTCATTTGCTTATTTAGTTCAAAATTTGGTGGTTGGGATAAAGTACCTATCACCCAAAAAGATGTGTATAATCATGTACAACAAGTAAAGAGATTAAAAATGGTTGATGGGGATGCGAAGGCCATGAATGAGTACTTTGAAAAAATGCAAGCTGATAATTAAAAATTTTTTTATGCCTACAAGTGCGATGAGAATGGATCTTTAACGAATGTGATATGGGTTGATGTTAGAAGTCGTGTTGCCTATAAAGATTTTGGTGATGTGGTGTGTTTTGATACTACTTATGTAACGAATAACTATGACTTATCCTTTGCCAATTTTGTTGGGGTAAACCACCACGGACAATCTTTATTGTTAGACTGTGCTTTAATTTCTCATGAGAATTGTGAAATCTTTGAGTGGCTTTTCAAGCAATGGCTTATTTGTATGGGTGGGAAGGCACCTTATGCAATTTTGACTGACCAAGCTGTTGCATTTAGAAGGCCTTTAAGCTTGGTAATGCCTGAAACCAAACATCGATGATGCATTTGGCATATAGTGCAAAAATTTGGAAAAAAATTTAGGAAAGTACTCAAGGTCAGTAGTTTAGCTAACATTTTGGATTAATAAGTTAATTTTAGCTGAATAGTATTCTTGAATGTGTGTTATTATATTTCGTATTTTCACTTTACTATCTTATTTTTTTTATAGTTATGAAATTTTGAAGGAATAATTGAAGCAAGTAATCTACGATAGTTTTAACATTGAAGAGTTTGAACAACAATGGACATATGTAATTAAGACTCACGATGTTGAGTCTGATAAGTGGCTCGAGGAATTATTTAAGGAGATTACAATGTGGGCTCCGGTTCATATGCATGATACATTCATAATGCTTTCTTTGATGGTTTCCTCAATAGAAAAACCAAGCTATGTGAATATGTTGCGCGTTATTTTTCAACAATAGGCAAAAGGGTGGAGGATGAAAAGGCTGTTGATGCCTTGAGTGCGATGAGACATAGACATGTTGCTAACAAATATTTTCGAAAGATATACACGAATTTCAAGTTTCGAGAAGTCTAAATTCAATGTGAGAGGGTTATTTACTGCAACTTACGAGAGGAAAATATGATTTCTGCAATTGAGGTCAGACATGTGATAGAGGATCGAGTTTGGGTTGTACCAAAAGGGACCTCCAAAGAAGTTGTCACCAAACATAAATGGTCCTATGGTATAACCTTTAACCACCAAAGTCTTGTGATGGACTGTGATTGCAAATTTTTTATAACACATGGCATTTTGTGTAGACACATGATTCGATTATTAGATATTGGTATGATATTTCTATAATTCCAAATATGTATGTTCTTAAGCGATGGAGGCGAGATATTCTTAGGAAGCACACATTGGTTAAGGTTCCATACCATGATCCTTTTAACACAGTGGAGGGCATGCGATATCATAAAATGCAGTTGACGTTTGGGCCAATCTGTTATGAAGCAGATGAAGGTGACGATACAGTTCAGCTAGTCATTGATGCCTTGAAAGAGCCACATTTGAAATTAATTGAGATCAAAGGTAAAAGAGATTGTACTTTGGATGAAGACAATATCCCATCTTCAATTGCTAGCTTTAATACCCCAATGGCCATTGTGCAATCATCAGTTGCTAGTACAAGCCACCTAAAGGATCCATCAAATAAAAAGAAAAGAGGTAGGCCATGACCAATCGACTACAAGGTGCTCACGAGAAGAGTGCTAAGAACGCTAAAGGCAAGAACGTCGGTGGATGCCAAGTGCAACAATCGATGGAAAATTTGGATTTCCAATCATTTGTATTTAATGTCAAATGTCATATGTAAAACCTATGTATTGCACATCATTCTCATCTAAAAAATCATATGGATATGGAAACAGTCAAGGAGTTTAAAATGAAGGAAATCAGGCTAATTTTACTTATGATAAAAATATGCTTATATATCGTAATCTAAGCTAAAAAGGATATACGTAACCTCAAGCACATACAACTTTTGCCTTTTATTTTGGTTATCAGATGTGGCATTACGTGAATTTGGAAACTTAACCTTTTGTCAAAGGGTTTTTTTTTTCATCTAATAGTATATATTATAAACTAATTTAATGCAAGAGTATGTTTTTTTCACATAATTGTATATATTATAAGCTAATGGTATGTAAGGGAATGATTTTTTGTAACCTGATTGTATATATTATAAGCTAATATAATATAAGGGTATGGATTATATATTTATATGTTCTGATGCCTTGTATGCGACTCCATCACAATATGATACTTTCTAATCAATTGGTTCGGATGTTGTTCGAGTTATTCATTTTTCAATCGGTCAGTTCAGATCCGATCTAGGCACATCATGTATTAGATCAAATAAAGTACTCCCCATGTGTTTAGGAACCCGAAAAAATATTACAAAGTTTTTAAATGTTACAAAATTTAATAGACAAGACGATGAATATAGGTTTTTTGAAAAAGTTAAAATATTCATATTTCAAACATAAGATAATGCTGAGTTTGACCAATAATAATACTATTTCCTTCGTTTCACAATATTTACTACATTTCTTTTGCACGTAATTCAATTTATATTTTAATACTAATTATATTTATTTTGACTCAAACAAAAAATTGTAAAAATTACAAATTAAAAAATTAGATTTTGTTGTAAATTAAACAAGATCCCATATAACTATATTATATGTTATACATAAGTTGGAATTACCGAAACAAAAATAGTGATTAATAATTTTTACTATTCAAATTTAGCAAGTAATATAAAACAAAATAAGTATTATATTTAAATATAGCAAGTAATAAAGAATGAAAAGAATGAAGGAAATATTAAAGTTGTAAAAAATTTTAAATATCACTTCCTTCATTTTCAAGAAATTGCCACAGTAATATATCGATACAAAGATTAAGAAATGATTGAATTAGTGTAGATATTACCATAAAAGAAATTTTACCTAAGCAAAAATGTAAGAGTCAGAGTCAATAATTAAATATTCCGCACGATTCAGAATTCGAGGAAAAGGATAGCGGAGATACGAGACAAGAAGAAACATAAGCACTTAATTTATAAATTTTTTATAGTTGTATAAAACGTTAAAAAAAGTGACTATTACAAACACAAATGAACCAGTAAACATATCTTTTACAATAAAACTCGAGTAAACCAACTTTCATTATGATTCATTCTTTTCATTAACAAAAATAGAAAAAATATACCCAAAAGCCGAAATTCTATAATCTACGAGCAAAAATGCACATTCGGATACCATATATTAAAGCTTGCTTAGTGAATATTGTTTGGAAAGAACTACTCCAGCCATATTTATATATAACCAATATAACAAAATACCAAGCAACTTACTCAGAATCGCGATCGATTTATCCCGTCCAATAACGAAAATATTCATGATTTACGATACTTGAGAGCTTCAAAACGTGCAGCAAGAGCATTATAATCTGGCAACTTGGGATGAACCGAAGCAGGATTTCCAAATTTGACATTCGATTGTTTTTGCCACATCTCATTCGAATCATGTTGTTCCATCTCATTATCTTCGTCACAATCTGATTCATCGAACTTAATATCTGTGTGTGTACGATGAACATTGTAGCTATGACGTCTAATGTTATAATCCATATCACCCGCGTCATCCAAAGTCATGTCTATATTGCTCGAGTTATTATTGGAAGCTCTCGAACTCTGTGACCTGTAATTCAATCCATGGTTTCCCAAAATATCCTCGGGATTCATACGATTCACTGATGGATTGTTTGTGTTCATATCATATGATGCTGTTTGATGAGCCAGTTTGGCAGCAACCTGGGCAGCAGCAACAGCGTTCTTTGCGGATTCTGCGGCTGCTTGTGCTGCTGAAGCTGCGTCCTGAAAATTCATACCATCCGTGACATTTCCACCACCACCACCTGATAATCTGAATGAAGGCCGGGAAAAGAATTCAAGATATTGAATGGTATAAACTTCATCGTGGACAAGAATTTTGCATGTGTGAAGTTGGAAGCTTCGTTACCTGATTTTCGGCGTTTGACCTTCCTCTGACGAGGGCTTGGCACCAGATTTCAACGGCAAAGTTCCAGCACTGACAAATGTTCGCGGTCCCTCCTAATAGCACAGGACCATAAAGTAGTAAATGGAAAATTTTTAAATAATTAAAATTAAGCAATGTCCATTCATTACGGAATCATAAAAGAACATGGGCGATGTCTTCATAAATCAATAAAAGATATGAAAGAAGAAAATGCATCTCCGCAGGGAATAAGAACAGAGTTCTTGGTGCTACAACTACAAACTCTGATAGCTGATAGTATGCATTTTGTCAATATTCAGTACTTAGTAGTCAGTCGGCCTAATTTTCTCTTAAACCAAATATCAAAGTAGCTTACCGAACACAATTTGTATCAAAAGGAAGAAAATTTATGTGAAGACAGACAGGACAAACATACAATGCGTTCCTCTGGAGGCTTGAGAAGTTCCGTCTCAGTCTCAGTTGTATCCCATTCAACCTGGTATTCCTTTGCTATTTCCTTCATTACCTTGAGCTTCAATTCCCCAGAAGGATTTAGCGCAGAGAGCTTTTCGATCAGCTGCAAAGACAAGCAACATGATACGGATACATTATTTCACAGGATGTACATAAATTTATATAAATGGGAAAAACTATCCCCAGCAAAATAAAATAACAGTAACGGCCAATTTGGTTAGTGGTACTAAATGGTGGTAATGAGAATGATTATAGTGTAAAATTTCATCAAAAATTCCATGTCATTCCCCTGGTGATGAAACTTTGATCACAACAAGTGTTTTTGTTCACAAATTTCCATTACCACCTAATACTATCTCTCCCAATGATAACGAATTAGAATGAATTTTATGAAGAAAATGAGACGAATGAAGTTGGACAAGCATGGCCATCAAGGTAACCAAGAGATTTTTCAACCTAAATTACACTAGTTTGCATTGCCATTACCACCGTTTAATACCACCTACCAAACGGACCGTAAATAGAATTATGTCCGATCGGAAAAACCATAAAACTAAATCAGAAACATAAAACTATTCCAAAAACCAAGCTATGCTTGTCAATAGAAGAGAAGCACAGCATATATTTGAAAGACATGCTTGCACAATTACTAGAATTAACAGAAACATAAAACTAAAATGGATTATATACCAATCGATTGACACCACTATCAGGACGCAGATCGGTAGCTGCTGCTACAAAATCTTTTCCATATTTCTTCTGAAAAATGTCTCGAATTGCTAAAAGTTCTGGAATGTCGGAGCATCGCGGTCCTGCAAATATTAAACTAGAGATAGCCTCCTTCATGTCCACAGGGCAGTCCCTGCACGTAAAGTCAAACAAATAAATTTTTAGATGATATATTATATAGTATTAGCTAAATTTCTATTTATGAACCTGACATACCTCTGCTTTGCAATTATAGAAAGCCTCGTAACTAGTCTTTCGCAGAAGAGCTCCAGAATCTCATTTGCAGCCATCATATTCTGCTCCCTGATTACATGTTCGACCTATAGTAAAAAATATCTTAGAAACTTTGTCTTAAATTGGACATATGATTACAACAATTATTATTTTAAGCTAGATCTTCAGTGAATTTGTGCAAGCCCGAAGATAAACAGCTAAAGGAAGGTACGCTTGCAGTCACACTGTTTAGGATAATTGTGCAAGGGAATAAAATGTGGGAAGAATTAATTATGTGAGAAGAGATGTATCGCCACAAAAGAAAAACTCCTGGAAAAACAACTCCATAGTTCATTGAAACATACTGCCGGAAAAATTCCTTGAAGTGCCACTGCCAAATAATCTTTTGTTAACCATACACTGTCTACAATCATTATTAATTTTTCTTCCTTGTCGCATACTTTTTTCATTGACCCTTTCTACTCTTCATCAATGGCAGAAAAGCTTCACCAACGTAAGCCTCATTTATGGTTTATTAAATTTTTAATGTATTGGAACTCACAAAGATAGCAAAAACCAAATTGCAGCTAGGGCAGCCATACTACTGTATCAAGGCATATTGACTCGAGTAATAATGGGCAGGGCGCAGGCGTTCATAGCTCAAAGAAATTTCCTGCCAACTAAGTCGCCCACATTCTCTTACGTCAATAAGTTTTTGGCTTTTGACACAATTGATATAGGTGCGACTTCTCATCTCATGAATTATTCAAGTATATCTCTATTCATGTTTGATTGACATAATTGGTGATGAACAATAATACAATTAAACTATTTTGTTTATCCAAACCTCACATTATTAAAATCTAATTTTATTAGAAAATTCACCAATTTGTCGATTTGATGAGCCTCTTTTATCATAGTGCAAAAATGCGGAAATTGTCGTGATCGTGGTAACGCAAATGGAGATGCGTTAACAGGATTGATATGGTTATCGTAATGCGGCCCACAACGCAGTTTTTAAACCTTTACAGTGAGGAAAAGTTCAGTTTTTGAAAAAATCTTTACAATGTCTAATGTGATGCAATGCAACCTTATTTTAACGCTATTCTCTTTATCCTCTTTCTTCCACATCTTCTCCAATCAACTCATTGACAATTGCAGTTTCACTTGAACACACTCGTTAGAATATCATGTTAATCAAGTTGTTATTTTTCTTAAAAACAATAATTACATTTCTTATAATAAAAACCTTCATTTGTCATGGTTAGCAATTAGGCAGACTATCCCTTATACCTTATGTTTATTCCATAACCTAGACATATGGCTCCATATGACATCATTCATAGTGATCTCTTTACTTTTCTTATTAAAGAACATAAAATTGTTTCACTATTATCTTCCTCTATCCTGATGATTGTTCTCAATTTTTGCGAGTTCTTCCTCTAAAATCCAAATCTCTAGTGTTTCCTCTATCTTGGTGAATTTTACTCCCAAGTCAGGACTCATTTTGAGATCTCTACTAAAATCTTACAATATAACAATGGTTGTGAACTTTTTGAGTATAACAATAGAGCTTTTTTACACGATGTAAATTGAGGGAAAGGAAGGGGAGGAGTTTAGAGTGATAAAGGATCCAACGTTTGGGTATAAGGGAAGGATATGGAAGAAATTAAGAAATAAGTTTTATTAAGATTGCAATCTCTTCAAAGGTAGAAAAATTTTATGGGAAAATCCCCTTCTTTCCCTTCTTTTCCCTCCTAACAACGAAGTTTTACCTCCCTTTTCCCTCTCCTCCCTTTTCCTCTCCTTCACTTTTCTCTCCAAAATTATTATCCTAAAAAGGGCATGCTTAAATTAGGTGTAAATATTTAAGAGGTTAAAAAAAGTTAAAGTAAGAAAACAAAGTTGATAAATGAAAAATAAATGAAATTTAATTGTTGTAGAGGTGGAAGAATGATTGCAAAGGAATGAAAAATAAAAGGAGCTCTCAATTTTATGGGGTAAATATTTATCCTAGGGGAGGATGGGAGAAGATATTACCTCCATAATAGGGGAAATCATCTTCTTTTTCCTTCATTATTTTTATTTTATGCTCAATTTACATTCTTCACAACTATTTCAACTACTTCAAATGCATTTCTATTTGCTTTCAATTTATTAGTTTGACTTTATTTCCCCCTAAATATTTACAACCAATCCAAGCATACCCAAAGTGTTACTCTTTCTTCAAATTAATGGTATGATTTAGAGATATCCATGCCCTCATACATCTCCGTGGAATGGAAAACCTAACCACATGATTTAAACATCCTCCCTCCTTTTTAATGTCTCTCTTCTCTTTTATTGATACAAAGCTCTTAATAAGACTACCTACTTATAAAAAAGCCACCCAACAAGTGTCCTCAATATATGACTCCAATGCACATTCTCTATAACAAATTTCCCTCGGATGATCATCTCTTATAATATTGAAATTTTCTTCATTTGGATACGAGGAAATGAAGGAAAAGAAAAGAGAGGTAAATAGAGGGATTACATTTTCTTCATTTGAATACCACCATTAAATCTGCAAATAGGTGAACCTTTGCTCTACAACAAACATTTTTGGCCAATATCCTTCCTCACGTTGTAAGGTCATCATTTCCGATCATTTTTGATGAATTAAATTAAAACTCCAAATAAACCCAGTAACCACAAAAGAATAAGTCGCTAAACAAGGAAAGTTCCAATCTTTAACAAACAAGAATGGATAAAACCCTAAAAATTTATCAAAAAAATATCAGAAATGTAAGAATTTAGAAGGTCAAAAAAAGAAATACCCGAATACGAGCAGTCGCATCCTGACCAGATTGAAGAAGCAAGGCAACATCCCGTCTCATCTGCCGCACCACCGTTTCTCTCTTGTTCCTTAGCAACTTAATTCTTGATGTTGTCATACGAGCCCATGTCTTGCTGTTCAATTTTCACACACAAAACTCAGTAATTCAAAACGGAAACAAATCAATCGAAGTAAATACGAAGAAAAGAGTAAAACCATTTGGAAGAATTGAAGTCCCGTCGGAAAAAGGAACCCAACTTGACGAGTTTCCTGCAATGGCTTCTCACTGCATAAGCTACAGACATATTTCTCTGTCTCTCTCTCTCTCCTCCAACTCACGAAGGGAAACTGGGGATTGGAATAAGGAGGAGAGAAAGAGATTTTAGTTGTATATGATTTGGGGATTGGGGGAGAATTCTTAACGGTCGGTTTTAGTTTTGTTGAGGAGTGAATGTTGCTGGACAGTAATGGGGGAGGCGCTGAGACTGTGATCCTTCATCATAGGAGAAAGAGCCGTTATGTTTCGATGGTACTTGTGGGTCCCCTTTTGCCGACTCAATGGGATCCTATGTGGCCTTGACCGCCTTGCCTTCTTATGTGATTAACCTTCTAGATTAAATTCCGAGTGTTTTTTAAGATATAAAAATTCTCCTTATTTAGTGATTTAGCATGATTGACAAATTCTTCATTTAAATCGTCTTAGACTAGTTTAATATTTAATTTTTTAAAAGAACAGTTATTAAGTATGTCATATTCAGTTACATTTTAATTTACTTAATTAATTTTTTAAAAAATTATTAAATAGGTCGTTTATATGACTATGTCTCACGGTGAAACGGTATCATACAAGACTTGCTAAGAATTATTAGGGTTTTCAGTTGTTTTTAAGAATTATTATTCTATTATTAATATTTTGATTATTATTACTTTTTATTACTATTTTTTTTTTGAAAGATACCCACGATACCGTGCATCTCAACTAGGGATGGTCATGGGTCCAGGATCCTGTTGGACCAGCTTCGGACCCGCCCCTTTTTAAGGGTCTGGGTCTAAACTTTTGAGACCCATCGGATCCGGGTCGGATCTGGATCCAAAAAATATTTGACGGGTCCGGGTTCGGGTCCTAAGGTGAAGACCCGGACCCCAAACTTTTAAATTTTATATTATGAATTTCTGATTTTTAAATTCTAATATTAATTTTTTTATTATTAATATATAATAATATAATGCCTTGGGCCCTTGATCAGTTGATTACTTGATTCACTTGATTGCCTTCTCAAGTTCTCATTCTCAATTCAGTAACCCTAAGTCCCTAATTTTTTTTCTCATTCACTTGATTCACTATGTTTCTCATTTAGTCTTTTATATTTGATTTTTAATTATGTATTTAGACAAGTGTTTTTACGTTTTAGTAATTATTTTGTATTTGAATTTTATGGACTCGAACAAGTGTTTGTAATACGATAATAAGTTGCTTACAAAAATAGAAAAAGACTCGCAAAAGGTACAGTTTTGACAAATTAAAGAGGCTTTGTATAAGACCTATTAAGGACTCTAGACCCGTCAGATCCGTAGGGTATGGGTCTGGGTCTGAAAATTTTGGACCCTAAGGGTCCGGATCCGGATCCGGGTCCGGATTTGGCCAGACCCGCTCCAGACCCGCCCCATGACCATCCCTAGGGTTAGGGGAAGGGGAAAGGAAGGGGAAGAAGGGTGTGAGATGCACGTGGTATCAAGCGCAAGACTCTCCACAATCAAGATGAAGAAGTAAACCAACTCACCTAACTCATGATCCTTTACTATTATTATTATTATTATTATTATTATTATTAATTGGATCGTCATTTGAGTTGTGACGTACTCTATGAGATTCTCTAATTCTCATTTGTAAGTTTGGTGATATATATATATATATATATATATATATATATATATATATATATATATATATATATATATATATATATATATATATATATATATATATATATATATATATATATATATATATATATATATATATGACTTTTGAGAGAGAATAATGATGGCAACAATTCGTTTCTGGAGCTTTGACGGTTGTGTGTGATTTTCATTCTATTCTTCGATATTAAAATCATATATTAATAAAGCTCTAACGATTTGATTTCATCTTTGCTTTCATTGAGGTATTTTGTAGTTGATTGTTCATTTACATTATCTCTAAGGATATATTAGCAATGTGCATAAGCATTCTCATTTTTATGAAGATTAGTCAACAAAAATTTACTTTCAGTGGTTATAATTAGTTGCAACACATGTGTTTAGGGAGTAATAATTAATATGCCTACAAATTGATTTCCTATTATGAATATCAGTTCACAACATACGATTCATTTATTCAATAACATAATTTTGTTTGATTTACTTTTTTTAATTTCTCGTCTTGTTTTTTTCCTTTATCTTTGATGAATAGCACTACTAATTTCATGATTACTTTAACTTCACAAAATATTATAATTGTTTATCAAAGTCTAACAAGATACGAATAAATTTACCAAAAGGGTCGGATAATTAGATAGATGAAGTTGTACAGCCTTCAAATATTAAACAACTAACTAGTACATAGGTTTAGGAAGTAACTCCCTTCGGACATGCTTATTACAAATACACTAAGACACTTATACAAGTAGATTGTGCTTCATTTTTTTTTTCTCCAAAACAAAAGCTCGCATGCATGCCGAAATTGTGGTCATAAGTGAGAATTAAAGATGTTCATCTATTAATGTTCATAAATTTAGTTTTTAGTTTCTTCCTTTGGTGGGTAATGACCACTGTATCCTCCGCCATGTCCATATCCACCATGTCCATAACCACCATAGCCGCCCTGTCCATATCCACCGTGCCCACCATGTCCATAGCCACCTTGTCCATAGCCACCCTGTCCATATCCACCACCTTGTCCGTAGCCACCCTGTCTATATCCACCACCTTGCCCATAACCACCATAGCCACCTTGTCCATAACCACCTTGCCCATATCCACTACCATAACCACCCTGGTCATAACCACCATGACCATAACCACCATATCCATAATTTTGTGGCTCTACATTTTCATCTACATCATTTTCTTCTTCCTTTGGTGGATAATGGCCACCATGTCCATGTCCACCATGTCCATGGCCATCATGTCCATGCCCACCGTGACCATAACCATCTAAGTCTTTTGTCTTCTCCGTAGGTTCTGTAATAATCATAAAAAAAGAGTAAATACTTAAAATCAACTCGTTTATTATATGCAATTCGAGTTATTAAGAATTAATAAGTATTTTTGTTTTCACGTTATTTGACTTATAGTTAACTGCTTTTCTACTTTTCTATCATTTATATAATTAATATAGAAAATTTTAAGTGTGAAAATTATTTAAAAATTAAATAAAAGAAAGAGTATTTGATGATATTAATTAAATGTAAATTTTTTTATTATGTGTAAATTATTAAGAAGTAAACCCCTATTTTAATAGAAGCAATTAAGAATTTAGAAACACAAAGTTATCAATATCTTATTAAAAGCAATTAAATAAACCCTTATCTTATTCCTTGTTTTTCCTTTCTTCATAGAATGGATTTACTTGGTGTTATAATTAATCTCCTTTCCGATTACGTTTAAAATTAAGTTTTATATTATCTATATCACTTCCTTCTCCTCTCTCATGTTCTCATTCTCTTTATAAAGTCGATATATCCCTTTCTTAGCTTGTTAAATAAATAGTCTCATTAAATTATTACTTTTACACAAATTCTTTGAGCATGGTATTACTATCAATATTAATTACACAATAAAGTTGATATTTAACTCATGTATATTCTTGCCTTGCCGAAATTCTACTTATCATGGTGGAGTAAAAACACATTATAATTTTTCAGGTCTTATTTATTTTATATTTTAAAAAATTTAATGGCTTAAAAACAAGGAAATAGATTTTTAAAATTAAATACGTAATTTTATTAATGCAATGATCAACTCCTTCTTTGTCTATCATACATTTTCTCTTTAGATACATTATAAAGATTAACACTTCGAGTACATGAATTCACGAAGTTAATGGTCACTTAATCTACAAACTTAATATGCAATGCAAACATGGTGTGACATTCACCATGCTATAAAATGTGACAATATTTTTTGAAATTGTAAAATAACAAATGTAACATTAATTTGATTAGTATGTTTATAGGCCAAAAGCTAATATTTACGCAAAAAAAAATATAAATATTATGTTATCGTCATCATATTCAGCATATTACGCATATTAAAATTATGATCATGACCTGATCTGAAAATGATGAAATACTGCGTACTATTGAAAAAACTTACGATAATTTTAAGTAGTAGAACTAGTTAGTTCAGAAAGTTGACGAGCAGAAACATGAGAGGAAATCAAAAACACACTAAAAAGAAGGCCAAGAATCACAAAAGCCTTGGAATAGGCCATTTTTCTTCAATTTTTATCTTTGTTTAGTTGTAGGAATTGTGCTTTCCATGAGTAGTGGAGTATCCTATTTATAGGCACAAGATTGTATAAAGACGAAGAAAATTGGGACAACATTAGGTAAAATATGTTGACAATTGGTAAATATTAGCAAATAAAGTATTCAAAGCTAGTAGTCTTACGATGTTGGTTATTAAAAAATTACAATCCCTAGTCAAAAGATGCCTTAGTAAATGAAATGTATATAAAAAATTTTTGAGAATCGAGTTTTGTTTTAGTCGAGTTATATACTGTATTTTCTGCTAGGATTATGAGTTTGATTCTTGTTGCTTTTTTTAGCTTTTTTTTCACTTCAGTCTTGTTGGAAAAATAACCCACATGCATGTGATATCACATCGAACAATTAGAAAGATGTTAACTAACATTTAAGGTTGATGAGCTATTCTTCTTATCATCAGATTTATAAGCAGTCAATTTTCCTCTTATACGGATCTTACACTACAAAAAACTAACAAATTGGCGACAGACGTTTTCGTCGCCATTTCATAGCTAAATGGTCAAAAAGTAGGGTTGGCGACGAGCGGGCGACGGCTTACACGGTGGTCGCTATTCACTTCGTCGCTAATCCCAAGGTGGACGCCCTTTCCTCGCCGGTTTCCATGGCGACAAGAGAGCGACAAATATTTCCATCGCCCAAAATGTAATAAGCTAGCGACGAAAGGGCGAGGAAACAAGATGTCGCCAATGGAGCTCTGACATGGGCGACCAACTGGCGACCAACCGGTCCGTCGCCACTGCTGCCTGCATTGATAAGACTAATCTGTTTGACTTTACAGCTTAGCGACCACGTGTCCGTCGCTAGGCCGTCGCTTGCATTAATTACCATTGCGTGCTGGAATTTATTATTATTATTATTATTATTATTATTATTATTATTATTATTATTATCATTATTAGTATTATTATTATTTTTATTAATATTATTATTACTATTATTATTATTATTATTATTACTACTGTTATTGTTATAAATATTATTATTATTGTTAAAATGAATATTATTATATATATTAGTTATATATATTTTATATTATTTATAATTATAAAATAAAAATATAAACACATAAAACAAAAATATTAAAATGAAAAAACTCAAAATATTATATATAAATCTAAAGTTTATTTACAAAGTCACAAAAATTACAAATATTTTTAATCATTCATTGAGGAGGTGGAGGAGGGGGTTGATTTAAATTGAAATGCGATTCAAAGATTGTATGGTGTTAAAATGACAGGCCACGATGAATACTGTTGACCCGAACTTCCAAATGGGTTAAAACCATCTGTACACAGACCAAGCCGCACGTTTCGAGTCTCCAATGCAAAGTCTGGATGAATGTCGTTAAATGTCAACCACGCTTCAGCATCGGACGGATGTATCATCTCTCCATCTTTAGTGCGGTGTTCTGCATGCCACCTCATATGCTTAGTTGTTGCCTCTGAAGCATACAATCTTTGTAATCTGGGCCCTAGGGGAAAATAATGAAATTGTTTCCGCGAAACCTTATCACCCTTACTGTTTCTTCTCCATCTAGAAGTTTCACAAATGTAACAGCAAGTTGCATTCGCATTATTCCCCCAATATATCAAACATCCGTTAGGACAACAATCTATCTTCTCAACAGGTAATCCAAGAGCAGCTATTTGTTTTGTCGTTTCGTAGAAGTTGTTTACCATCGTATTCTCTTCTGGTAACACTTCGTTGACAATACCACAAATATCGTCGTAACACCTCTCAGTGAGACGATGGTCTGTCTTCAGGTTTGTAAGTCGACCAATAATAGACATCTTCGTGTGATTTTTACAACCTTCATACAGAGGAATATTTACAGAATTTAACATTTCAAAAAATTGTTGACACTGTGGGTTTGGATTTTCGTCAACGTGTACCGGTGGTTCATTATCTACTGACTCTACATTATACTGTGAGGGAAAAAAGTGATGGTAATTGCCTGGAAACACACTTGCTGCTGCATCATGCACCATCTGTGCATATGGATTTGGATTGTTTGACGATTGCTCTCCGACTTCCGCTGCAACATCAGATGTTGTTCCTATCTCTGTGTTCTGATGATATTCCCACTCATAGTAATTTTCAACAAACCCCCTTCTCATTAGATGTTCCCTTATTTCATCTACTTCCTTAAAACAACAATTTTTACACTTTTTACAAGGACATCTAATCTCAGAACTCATGATTTGTGTACGAGCAAAATCTAAAAACTCTTCCAACCCTCTCATAAATCTTAAACTAAACTTTCCATTTTTTCGTCGGTTGTACATCCAACTTCTTTCTTGCCTAGAACTCATTTTTAACACCTAAATATAATATAATAACATAATCATTCAACTTATCAAAAAAGTAAGTTAATGACAATAAAAATATATATATGATAATAATAATTTAATTATTTTAATAAAAACTAATAAAGCAAACTAATGTCAATTAAAATAAAATATAAAATAATAAAAAATATAAAAACTCAAGAAAATAACAAAGAAAATAAAATATGTACAAATTAAATAATAAAATTAATGACAATAAAAACTAAATATAAATAATAAAAATAAATAAAATTAACTCATATAAAAAAAAATTCACTAACCTTTTCAAATTAATGACAATAAAAATATATATATATGATAATAATAATATAATTATTCTAATAAAAACTAATAAAGCAAACTAATGTCAATTAAAATAAAATATAAAATAATAAAAAATATAAAAACTCAAGAAAATAACAAAGAAAATAAAATATGTACAAATTAAATAATAAAATTAATGACAATAAAAACTAAATATAAATAATAAAAATAAATAAAATTAACTCATATAAAAAAAAAACAAAAAACTCACTAACCTTTTCAAATTAATGACAATAAAAATATATAAATATATATATGATAATAATAATATAATTATTCTAATAAAAACTAATAAAGCAAACTAATGTCAATTAAAATAAAATATAAAATAATAAAAAATATAAAAACTCAAGAAAATAACAAAGAAAATAAAATATGTACAAATTAAATAATAAAATTAATGACAATAGATTCTAAATATAAATAATAAAAATAAATAAAATTAACTCATATAAAAAAAACAAAAAACTCACTAACCTTTTCAAATTAATGACAATAAAAATATATATATATATATATATATATATATATATATATATATACATATATGATAATAATAATATAATTATTCTAATAAAAACTAATAAAGCAAACTAATGTCAATTAAAATAAAATATAAAATAATAAAAAATATAAAAACTCAAAAAAATAACAAAGAAAATAAAATATGTACAAATTAAATAATAAAATTAATGACAATAGAAACTAAATATAAATAATAAAAATAAATAAAATTAACTCATATAAAAAAAAACAAAAAACTCACTAACCTTTTCAAATTTTTTAGCTTCCAAAGCTTCGAAAATATACTACAAATTTTTTAGTTTCCAAAGCTTCGAAAATATACTACAAATTTTTTAGCTTCCAAAGCTTCGAAAATATACTACGATGGACAATAATCAGTGGGTTATTTATAGAATAACATAGCGACAAAACGGTGATGAAAAAGCGATAAACAAACCAACCATCGCCATTGTTGAATTCAAATTCAAAAATAGGGCGATCAAATGGCTACGTAACATACCCGTCGCCAAGTTATAAACTAAAAAACAAACAAGAAAGAGAAAACAGGCGACGCCCAGGCGACCCGGGAACCCGTCGCCCAGAATCTGGAAAAAAATAAAATCCAAATGTCTTATTCGGCGACCAATGGGCGACGCTCTAAGGGCCGTCGCCATTGCTCTTTTTGCTTTGCGACCCACGTGTTCCTCGCTAAGTCGTCGCCAACTTGTCGTCGCCATTGGCGACCAGCTGTTCCTGTCGCCATTTTTCCATCGCTAAATGAAGAGTTTTTTGTAGTGTTATTGTGTATAAACCCGTAAATAAATTTATCAAGTCTATCATGGACACAAAACAATACTCCTATAAGGAAAGAGGAAAATTGGGAACATTATTGTTATTTCTTTAAGTTTTCATAATTTGTCTTATTTGCGTTTCAAGATAAAGTTTAGCAAGCTTAAGCATTTTTGTTATACTTAAGTTTTAGCAAAAAGTTGAACAAAGAAAAATCAATGCCACATAACAATACATGATTTTTTGTTCACTTAATGGAATCCACGTTTATGGTTTTTCAATTGTAAACGAATCGGAGCTTAGCCAATTGCTTGATTAACAATCGGCATTATATACGAATCAAAAGTTTTCCATAATCATGATGTTCTTGGAGGTTTTATTAGAGGCCTTGACAAAATATTAAAACATAGTAGTGGTAGTATATGAGAAAAAGCACGAGTCTTTTATCACTTTATTAGTTTAGAAATTCATGCAATATACAAAGTTTAGTATAGAGATATATATAAATAAATTTTCAAAAATAAATAAGATATAGAAATAGATACTCTTTTGTTTGAGAAAAATATATAAATACTACATAGTTAAATGAAATAATTACTTTTGATAAATAAAAATATTTATGAATAAGTAGATTAATTGTGTGAATCTCAATTTTTTTTTTTTTTTGAAAAGATAAGGTTATTTTCCAAAAGAAATAATAAAATTAACCGAAAGTGAAAATAATAGCTAATTAAATTCAATTGAAAATATGAGTTGTAGTATTGAGCTTAGGGGGTTAAAAACGATCCGGTATACCATTTTCTGATGGATCAGTGCAGATTTATTAAGATTTTTTGAAATTCTTTAAGTGAAAAAAAAAATTAATTAAATAAACTAACTTTCAAACAATTTCCAAAAGTAAGCGTTCGTACCCCAAAGCTGTGCTTTGGAGCTGTTTGCAGTTAGTAACTGCGAACATCATATAAGACAAACTAGCTGTTCGCAGTTAGTAACTGCGAACAGCTATTTTGTCTTATATGTTGTTCGCAGTTACTAACTGCGAACAGCTAAGTAAATTTTTTTTTTTCCTTTATTTTTGAGTTGTTTGTTGTTGTAATTGCACTAGAGACATTAGAATAGGTAATTACAAGTCGATGTATCTTTAAGGCGGCATGATTCATCGCCAAAACTCCGATCATTCATAAGTCAATTAAAATATATATGCAACAAAATATATACAAATATTTGAAATATACAAGTCAATTAAAATATATATATATATATATGTACATAGTCGATCCAAATATACAAATGTTTGAAATATACAGGTGCGTAATGTGCTGCTTCCAAGAGGGCACGTGGTGTCATCCATCGGCGCGTGATGGAGAGGAACCACGGCATATAGTCAGGTGTAGTAGGTGCTGGATCCATCTCCTGTACTCCTGTGTTCGAGTTAGTTTTAGTTAATATTACTATTATGTAATAATATAAAATATATATAACATATTACCTTGAGTTACAGATTATTATTCTAGAATAATATATATAACATATTACCTTGAGTTACAAGTTCTAGTGTTATGACCTTCGCTCCCACAACGACGACAATTAGATCGATTTGGTCTACCCTCATCCATTTCATTGGCAATTCTCTTAGACTTAGGCCTCCCTATACCCCGAATTTGAGCGGGATCGTGTCTAAGCTCAAAGCCCGTGTATTGCGGCCATGACCTCTTATCGATCATGGGCATGAAGTAATGTTCGTATGTACTTGCATAACTTTGACTAGTATAGCAAGGATCCACGAACCTCCCAAATGAAAGGTGTCGTTTGATGCACACAGCAAGTATGTGTGAACAAGGAAGGTGGTATATCTCAAGTTTGTTACATGTGCACTTCTCTTGATTCAAGTCAACTTGTTGAATCTTTCCCCCCTTGGACGATCCTCTAGTACCCCTCCCGGTCTTAACTTCAAATACGCCACTTCTGTAATCAAATGCGATTATCTCATGAAAATTTGCCTTTTCAGTATTTCTATTGATAATTCTCGTGGCATACGCTGTGTACATGTGTCCTCCAAGTAACCATGCGCTAGCACGTTCACGCCTTTGAACAAAATTTGCCTCTCGTTTTGCAGTCGCAATTGCCTTTAG
This sequence comes from Amaranthus tricolor, assembly GCF_026212465.1. Taxonomy (NCBI): domain Eukaryota; kingdom Viridiplantae; phylum Streptophyta; class Magnoliopsida; order Caryophyllales; family Amaranthaceae; genus Amaranthus; species Amaranthus tricolor. The sequence goes on from NC_080049.1 coordinate 34,486,801, forward strand.
ACCATTCATTACCTTAACTTGTTGTCTTTGCTCAGCTGTTTTACCAAACAACTTCTTCAACTGAACATTACCCATAGCACGATTGAAGTTGCTAAGCAAATGGCGTAAGCAAAACCTATGATAAGCATTAGGTGGTTGCCACTCCGGCTCTTCCATGGTTGCTAAAATACCAGCGTGTCTATCAGAAATAACGCATAACCCCATCCTCTGTGTGACATGCTTACGAATACAGGACATGAACCAGGACCATGCACTTATGTTCTCCTTCTCTACCAATGCGAAGGCCAATGGAAAGATTCCCTTATCACCATCTTGGGCAATGGCAGTCAATAAGGTATGGCGATATTTACCATACAAGTGTGTGCCGTCAATGGCAATAAGAGGTTTACAATAATTGAAGCCTTCAATGCAAGGTTTAAAAGCCCAAAAGACACGTTGGAAGGTCCTAATATTAGGTCTCACATATACACCCATGTCATTGTCCTCCCTAAAATACCACTCAATTACTAACCCCGGGTTGGAAAGTTGCAAAGCTTCTAAAAAGCGTGGAAGGAGTGAGTAAGAACCTTCCCATGTCCCGTAAATGGATAACAAAGCTTGTTGCTTTGCACACCACGCTCTCTTATAATTCACATCCACACCAAAGCGATCTTTAACCATCTGACGTACGACAAGTACCTTAATGGATGGGTCTTTAGCAACACAATTTCTAATAACATTGTTAATGACAGAAGATGTCAGGTGAATGTGTCCAGCCGACACACTGTCACTACCCAATACACAAGAACCGTGCTTACCCTTATAGGTAACAATACGCCACGAAGATAAATTAGAGTCAAACGTAGCTCTAAGTTTCCATGAACAACCCCGCTTGCACTTTAAGGCCAGGACAGTTTGGTTCGAGGTCTCCGTTCTGTACTCCACATTTCTCCCAATATGATACACTCTGATAGCTTCCAACAACGATTCCTTGTTATCAAACATCATACCCTTCTCAAACTCTCCCTGTTCGGTGTATGTGGTATCACAAGCCCAAGTCCTCCATGAGTTGTCCTCCACATACTCGTTTAAAGGTGGACAGAGGGCATAAGGTGTAGGAGGAATGATTGTAGGAATGTTGCCTAGAGTCATGTCATTTGCTAGCGCATCCTCATCCATGTCTTAGAAGATATAAAACGTCTAAAGTGGTTCAAATCCATGTTCGAATTGCAAGCAAACAACTTACGTCTTCCCCCAACATAATGAACTTTGCCATTATTTTCTCTAATACAACCATTCCAACAACATACTATAGTGACGCGAAATGATGCCATTTTCTACATTAATACAAAGAAAATCAACATCAACATCAACTCATGTCCATACAAGTACATTATATTCATTTGATTATAATCTTTTTTGGTCTACAAATTATTCAAATCCATAATGTAGCCAAGTTCATACATATATAATACACATAATCCAAATAATAAATCAATTCATAAGTTCACAAATAACATTTCTAATACCAACATCAACATCAACATTTTCTAATAATATTCAAATAATACAACAACATTACTTCAAAATCCAACATAAAGCTATAAAAACAATTAGAAATTACCTTCAATGCTTATGGATGATTAAGATTAGTCTTGATTTAACCACTACAAACCTACATTTGAATAAATAAACAAATTTGATTAAAACCCTAAAATCCAAATATACACCAAAAAAACACAAAAAAATTTACCTTTGCGCAAGCTATAGTATCCCACACTAATTTTGAACTGCCAAATTGAAAGAGGATTGCACGATTTGATGGAATGAATCAATGGTTTTAGAGGGAGAAGGTGGAAATGTCGAGTGAAGTGGGTTTTTGAATTGGGATTTTGCGAAAAACAGAAACTGATCTGATTTTGTAGATCAGGTCTGTTCGCAGTTAGTAACTGCGAACAGCATATAAGACACAATAGTTGTTCGCAGTTAGTAACTGCGAACAGCTATTTTGTCTTATATGCTGTTCGCAGTTAGTAACTGCAAACAGCTCCAAAGCACAGCTTTGGGGTACGGACGCTTACTTTTGGAAATTGTTTCAAAGTTAG
>NC_080049.1:34491384-34571384 GCF_026212465.1 Amaranthus tricolor
CAAACTTTTCACTAACTTTATAAAAAATATTTTTTTATTAGTTGTGGTCCCTATATTTTTCCTACTAACTTTCTTTTAATATTTTTTTAATATTTATAGTTTCCGCTCTTCCTCCGTCAAATTTATTATTCTATAAAATAATATCTTCATTATCAAAAAGATTTTATTTTTCTTAATTTCAATGAACATTCCTTATTGCAACTTCATTAAGGAAGGGAGATGCCATATGCTAAGTATTGTTCTACTTGAACATTTCTTATTTTTCTTAATTTCCGTGAACATTTCTTATTTTTCTACTTGATAAGTATAGTGATTAGAAAATATTTAGTATTTTTAAGTTGCTAATATGCTGAAATAGCAATGACTAAGTCTATATAAAACCTAAATATAATGGATTGTTCAACTACTCCCCATGGAGTTTTTGGACTATTAATTTAATTTACTGTACTTTTGTGTTACATGTGGTTGAAATTTTGTCCATTTGTTTCACTATTTAACAATTTCCCACATCAGTTTGTCAAACATGGTGAATTAAGTTTATAAATCAATCAATCTAAAGTTGAACTTTAACAAAAGTTAATTATTTGATTGGATTCGATTAGACTAACTCACTCAATATCTTTCCACTTTAACTCTTTTGAATTATGTCTTGGAAAACTTTTCTTTTTGAAAATTACTCTCAGAGAGTACTAGAAAGTAGAAACTATCAGTACTAATGAGATTTTATAGTGAAAAATATTATTTTACCCTTAATTTAAGAAAAAACGGATAAATTATTAAGTTCAACGCAAATCTCCAAATTTTCATTCATACTTCTGGATGTTTTTAGTTGCTACAATCTCTAAATGTCCCATTTATTTTAGAGTTACTATTTATCAATTACTATTAATTTGCATTTTATATTATTTAATCTATGCATTACATATAGTCAAATGAGATCTTGTTTGATTCGTCTCAAGATAAAGTTTATTAATATTTTTATAATTTTTAATTATATACACAATTATCACTATTAAGTATTGAATTAATGCATTGGTAAGCGTGCAAAAAGCAAATGTGACATTTGAAATAAGACAAAGGAAGTACTATACATCAATTGAGCTTGTTTGCGTATACTTCTTTATGTGCAATGTAAAATATCATTCAACAAGTTTGTCTTTAATTTGTTTTAATGCATATTAAGATAATATTAAAATTTTAAAATCTTTAGTCATATGTAATTAAGGATATTAAAGATTAAAATTATGCACTAAATAACGATGAGAAATAGGAATATTGCAAAAAATCATAAGAAGTATAAATAATATGGAGTATAAGTTATAGCCCTGCCAAAACCTTTTTTGGGGCCTTTGTTTAGGGAATTTTAGAGGTGGAATTGGGAATATGAGAGAAAAAAAATATAATAATTGTTTATCATTAAAAATAGAGTACAACTACTACGAATAACTGTAGATAATTATATTTATTAATGTCTTTTCACACGAGTACTTTTTTATTAGAAGTGTGAATGCAATATGTACCTATCTAATAGTTAATACTTAACATTAATTATTTAACTTTTAATATTATGTCAAAAAATCAACTTAACTAAAATTTTAAATTTTTAATTGAAGACATAAAATATATTATATACTCTATGATGAGGTTATAATTTTGAAGGATATTATTCTTAACTCATTAATTAATAAATTTAAAAATTAGTGTATTCTGTATTTTTGGTAGGTAAAGTAGATTTTTTTTAGCATTATTAAGTGTCTAAAATGATCTAGACATCTAGTGGCCGGTCACGAGTTGCTCCCCCAAATAATGGATGAGGGATAGAGATGGTAATACAATCAAATTTTACCAATTGACAAAAGGTAGCATTTATTTATTGTTTTGTATGTACATGGACGTTACAATAGACAACATTCATGATTCATGAATATGATTTTTTCGTATTTTGTAATCCAAGGGGATGTTTGGCCGAAGGGATTTAGGGGAAAGAAAATGAGAATTTTGAAGAAAAAGGAGTTTTGAATCCTGTTTGATTATAAGTAAAAGAAAAAAAAAATTAAAATTTAACAAGTCTATAAAATAAATATTTTTAAATTTAAGACTTAAAAGTCTATCAAAACAAATAAAAAAATGATATTATTATTTACCATAAAATTTTTGAACATAAAAACCAACTAAAATTCTCTGATAGAATATAAAACATATGTAATCCGAACGATTTCTTTTCGCATTTGCCAAACAACACTAAATGTAATGTTTATTATGAAAAAAATCCAAATTTGTTGTCGTCACCCTTGAATTTTGTAGGGCATTAACAGTTGTACATTATAATAATGTCCAAATTAAAATCTATATCATCCTACTAGCTTGGCTGGTTGCACTGGTTTCCTCTCGTAAGAAGATATTCATAAAGATACTATTAGTTTATTTCTTTATAATACTTTTGTGATAATTGTTTAAATAAATAGATGTGAGTTTATATTTATGATAATATATAATATTAGGTAAGTTAAGGAAATTCATACGAAGAAAGCATATATATATATATATATATATATATATATATATATATATAATCACTATTTTAGATTAGACAATTATATTATTAAACCTAAAATTCATGCGAATATATTTTTGGTTGAAAGATAAGTTAGTTGTATAAGCAATATAATTTGTGATTGAAAGATCAATCATAACTTTAATAAACTTAGTAAACAGTTGGAAATTAAGGTTGATCAAAACTTTAATTTACGAAAGTAAATAAATGAGTCCGTACAAATATAGTTTAAACAATTTTAATGTGATTGCTAAGCTTGATCCTAAAAGTTTTCGATTTCCCACATTAAAAGGTCAAATAATAAAGTAAATCAATAAAAAATGAGTATTATTGTATTGATATATTTTTTTAAAACTAGGATTGGAAGAAGAAAATTCGGATTGATAATTTGAACGAATTATAATATATATAATTGAATGAAATGCATGATATAAATAGTGACAAGTCTAAGATATTACTTTAGGATGGACCAAATATTCTTATAAGCATGTTTTTGAAATAAATTCGACAATTATTTATTATTTTATTACCTATGTAAAAAATCAATATTAATAAGGTTAAATCTAAGTCGTGATCTAGAAAGTTTGGGCTTAAATTCCTCCAAATGTAAATGCATTAAAGTAAACTCAATCCAATTAAATTCGATTAAATTCTAAGATATAGTAAGTGGAATTTACAATAAAAAAGTCACAATTAATTTAGAACGAAAAAAGAAAAATAAATATGTAGTAATGATTTTTGTAGAGAAAATATATTAATTTTATGAAAATATGATAATAATTAGTATTATCTCAAATAAAGCATGTATAAATTAAAATTCGATTTTCATTATCTTTGTTATTTATTTCTATCTGTCTTCATCCCTTAATCTACCCCATAAAAAAAACTATTTTTATCAAAATAGTTCCTTTCAAATTTGTGGTGGACTGAAAAAGGATGAATTAACGCTGCCTACCGCCACTTCACAAATTAAGCTTAAAGATAATCTATGTTATTAAATTGATTAGTTAACAACTGATTTGAAGATCTTATCCATTACTTTAATTTTGTTTGTATTTTTGACTGTCTCCTTCATTTGGGTTAGGCACCCGCACCAACTTTCTGAGACGTGGCTATTAGACAGAGCTTTCGCTTTTTGCCATGAGACTGTTTGACAAATGATTGATAGTTAATAACTGTTTAGCTTGTAGTTGATTAAATTAACTTTATGAACTATTTTGATCAGTTAATTTTAAAAATACCGATAAGAGATATATACTTCTTCAAAATTAGTTTATTTCTAACAATAAGAAACAAGTGCTGAGTTTAGACCGTCATTAAACATGATAGTGTCGCGATAATAATAATATCTAATATATTATTATTATTATTATTATTATTATTATTAGCTTGGTTCCTTCGTATATTCCGAATAAGAAGATAAATAACCTGAGGGAATTTATGCATGGCTTCATTAGAAAATTTATTTTTTTTTTTTAAATAAGTTAAATAAAAAAAACTTAAAGAGGTGGTCCCTGGGATGATAAACGCCATTAATTTGAGCAAGGAGGATCAATACTTTCTTAAGAGGCCATAGAAAAATTGACATTTGCAAGATATTAGTGGGGAAAATCATTCAAACATGTAGAAGGATTGTACATCCAAGTTTTAATAGGTGGGGTATTTAAAGAGTGAGGTATACTTAATTATTATTACCTATTTTTATGGTTGCCTTTTCCCTCATTTGCTAAAATGAGCTTAAAAATTAGTAAAAAATTCCCTTCAATAATTTATGATACCCTATCGTCTTTGCAGGTAGTTATATATTTTATAAATTCAAGGTGATGAAAACATTGGATGTTTTAAAAAGTAAGCTTGATTTTGAGCTAATTAATTGATCAATAGTTCAAAATTTAAAGTTAAAAACACAAAAAAAAAAATAATTAATTTATCTAATTTACGAGCTAATTTCACATTAATAGACTCAAAAATAGGTTTGGTCTAAAATATGTTTAAAGTTTACTCTTTAACAAGCTATAGATACTATAATTAAGATTTGATTTTTACTCTCTTTATCCCGATAGATTTTCATTAAAGAAAAAGGGGTGATTTTAAGAAAAAATTAATACTGGTAATAAATGAAGAAAAAAAATTGTGTGGATGAAATTAAAAAAGAGTTTAAATGTATAGATGAGATTAAAAGAAAATAATTAATTATTGTCCAAAGATAAAAATAATACAAAATAAATAGGACAGATTAAATTAAAAATTAATGTAAAATGTGTGGTATAAGGGGAGCATTAACTTATTGTATAGTAATATTTATGAATTTAAGTTTTATGTCAAAGCCTAAACTAAAAAACTCTAGTCTTCTAGAGTTTATCTCTACTTGTAAATTTTTAATGAGCCAAGCGGAATGACTCACCTACTCGAGCTTAGCTTGATGACGTTTGATAATTGAGAGAAAACCGTGTGCTATTTCTCATGTATAAATTAGAGGAAAATTTGATGCACTAATTCTAAATTTTAGATTTTTCTATATGGTATATGTGGGAATCTTGACTTTTTAATATTTTCACGTTGTAGGCGAAAGAAATTTTTTTTAACCTTACTTTATTTTTACCTAACGTAATGACATTTTTTTAAAAAAATAAACGTCGTGATTACTCTAGTTGACCGTACTTATTGAATTGATGGAGCATGACAATCTTACTAGTTTATTTTTTTTTACAAGTTAGGTTAGAAAAGTGGCAACGAGTATCATCAAATATAAATTTCTCTTAAAGAGGTTGATACTAGAACTGTTAATTGGGGTGTGACGAGTTGGGGGTAGATCAAAATTTTAATGCGCTGTGAGCCTGTGAGAGGGTGTGCCGGGTCAATTTTAAATGGGTCGGAGTAGGTCAAAGTTTATTTAAACTTGCCTCGATCCGTGTAAAAATTTTCAATAATAATTTTTTAGTCCGATTTGTAACTTGTTGTGTCGATCCACCTATATACAATAATGTAATGTGAAAAAATAAAAATAACATGTAAATATTTAATTTTATGGCAATCAAAACCAATATCGGCCAAACATCACCCTTTTACATGAAAGTTTTATAATGATCTGATCTGTTATTTATTCATTACGATTATTAGTGACCCGTTTAAAAGTGAACCGACTATTAACACGTTGGAACGACCCACTCCACTCAACAGCTCTTATTACATGTTCAAGTGAGACTTAATTTTCAATAACTCCATTGATATTGATTGTGAAGCTCGTACGTAGCTAGAAGGATCTAAACATAGCTTGGCCATACATATATATTTTCTCCGTTCTACTATAATTGTTATATTTGACTATTTACGCAATTTAATGAATTATTTTGATTATTTATATATCGAACTATACACCTCTAAACATTATAAAAATTTAATATTATAAAAGTAAGCAATTAGACAATTCAAACAAGATTTCACTTGTCTATATTTTCTAACACATTAGCCACAATCTATAAAATAATCTTAAAAAATAAATAGTATCAAAAATCATTTTATAGCGAGTATTTCAAAAAAGTAATACAGTTGGACGTCCACTCTTTAGCAATTAGCATAGCCAACTATTTTGACCATAGACTCGGCATTAATGCACAGAAATCAACTTGTGATTCGGACGTAAAACTCCACTTATAGTAGTAGTTCATTTTTACTTTGGCGTTACTTAACTGCTACGGGGCACCATGTATTTAATATGTGGGTGCCCTAGTCTTATAAATTATACCCTACGCTCTAGTCTTTACATAATCCATTCATACAAATAATTCTATTTATTAGTATTTTTGGAAAATTTTTTTTATTAATATTTTCAATTGTTTATCATTACCAAAAAATTTCAAAAATTAGTATATGAAGATATGACTTGAGAGAAAACCAATTTAATTATTTACTAAACTTAAAGGTAATCAAGATAAGAGTCAATTAGTAAAGATAAAGCGAGTTATTATTTAGGGTCAAAAAAATTTATTTTTACGTACTATTTAGATATTAAGTTGAATTAAATTTTAATATAAATTACATTTTTTTGCTAAGTAATACTACTACTAGTTATTAGTGATTATCAAAAATAAAAAACAAAAAAAGTATTATAATGAAGTATTATTTATTACGTCTTAAATTTATAGGGGTCTAGGTTCAAGAATAAACAAGAAAGTCTTGGTAATTAATATTCACAATGTAGCCAAAGCAAAATAAATTGAACAAAACTATTAGATTTAAGCTAATATTGAATATTTATTTATTATAACATATCAGTCTTGTTTTTTCGAAGACAAGTTGAAACAAATCATGAGAATTATTATCCATAGTATTCTTTAAATTTGGTTTGGTCGGATGAAATGCTATAGCGTGGTTTAAGATCAATTGATATAAACAATTAAAACATCATTATCTCAATAATAAATGATCCTTTAAAATTGATTTTTATCTCTGTTGAAGTAAATATCACTTATAAGATAAAGTTTTAACTTCAGTTCTCAACCAGCTCATCTCATTTTCTCAATAAACTTTGAAACATAAAATATTAAACGACTCTTGTTGAGATGTATTCAAAAAATATATGCAATGATACAATCTTGTCTATGTAATAAATAGGTTGTTATGAATTAACCTTGAAAGTAAATTTGTTTACAATTTTACATAAATTTAAAAAATTAAGAACTTATTTTGTTTTTTGACACCTTAAAAATTATAAATCTTTCACTCAATAAAAATAGATGATACTATCATTATTTATGGATGATAGAACTAACTCCTAGAATCAATACATTATAGGGACATTTATTATTATTATTATTATTATTATTATTATTATTATTATTATTATTATTATTATTATTATTATCAATAATAATAATAATAATAATAATAATAATAATAATAATAATAATAATAATAATAATAATAATAATAATAAAAGATTTGCTCTTTTTTAGGAGTTTTAACGGATAACTCCATATATGACGTATGCAATGACACTTTCTTTCAAATACTCAACAAATGCATGAAAACGACTTCAAACTTGAACCACTATGAGACTCATGGATTAGCAGGAAAATTTGAATAAAATAAGATTATTTTACAATTTAATTTCAAAAATAAGCTTCGTAAAAATTTATTTCCCAAAATAAGCATCTGTACATTCAAGTTTAGCCTCGGGTAAAATCGCTGTTACTAACAGCGAAACAGAAAAAAAAATAAAATAAAATAAAAGGCTAAAGTCGTTGTTACTAACAGCGACTTTAGCCTTTTAATTTTTTTTTATGAATTAAAGTAGCCGTTGTTAATTAGAAAAATAGCCGTTAGGAACTTGAAAATAGCCGTTGTAATAATGTTCTATATATAGCTCCATCATTTCCCATACTTCATTATATCCATTCTACATCATTCTTCTTCTTTTCAATCAATTTTTAAAGGTAACATAAGGTATTATGTTAGTTTTACTCTCAATTTATAAATGTTAATATTATTTTTGAAAGTTCACTTACGTTACTATTTTATATGAAATATGTAGATGTCAAAGGAGCATTGTATTGAAGAGCTTTATAATTGTGGTTATGAAGTTGAGATTAATACAGATTGGAGCGACTTCGATCCAAGGCGTGAATTTGTTGCTTGCCCTTTCTACTTGGTTGACGGATTAGGATGCACATACTTTAGATGGATTGCTCCGGAGGGTACAAAATGGCAGAAAGATTTAATAATACGGCTTGAAAAGGAAAAAAAAGAGCTTAAAGATGATGTACTTAATCTAAAGAGACAAATGGATGATATGGCACATAGGAAAGAAGAGACTGAAAGGATTATGAGAAAGTTTAAGAAGCCTTCTTAGTTAGCGACAGTAGTTTAGCTTAACGAATGAAGTATGTAATTTGATATAGATTTGTTGAACATGATTGAAATTGTGTTGAATGTTCGACAGCAACATCCTTATTTGAATATAATTGTCTGTTTGTTTTTGTTTAAATTCATACTGCATTCTTGGCGGAATGATTCATCGGCGAAAATTCTGAGTACTTAACATCATTTTATTCATAATAAATGTGTGATAATACGATAAAAATATATACATCAACATATATGTTACAATTTACACACAAAAGACCAAATGTTACAAATATTGAGTATGTACAAATGTTCAATATATACAAATATTATTCTAATGCTAATCCTCCTCTTGTACCCTGTCTCACTATTAACATCATCCCAAGGACTAGGGGTAGACCTTGAATACTCCCACATTGCATCTATAGCCTCCTCATCCTCAACCGGAAAAGCTAACAAATCTCCACTCAGATTGTACTTAAAACTTAAATTAACAATATTTCTTGTAGTGTCAATGCCAATCTTAGAGCATATAAAATGTTTAAATTCATTCAAATCCATGTATGAGTTGCATGCAAACAGTTTATGTCTTCCCCCAACATACTTAACATTGTTACTAGTTGATCGAATTGAACCATACCAAAAGCATACAACAGTCACACGAAATGAATCCATTTCTACAACACATACAAAATCAACATCACCATCATGTTCATAAATAGATGACCACTATACATTTTCATCAACAAAAAATTCACAAACAAACTTTTAATTATGAAGATCAAGGTAAATAAAAACTACATTCCATATATTCGTAGAGTTTAAGTGTAAATGACCACTATACATGACATACATTTTAAAATCAACACCAAATGAAAAATTTTATAACAAAAACGTACCTCAATTAGCTGTAGATCAACAAGAAATAGTAAATTGTAAGCTTGTGAACTTACATTAATGTGAAAGATGATTAAAATTCACAACCCTAATATTCCGAAAATGGAAAAAAAAAACAAAAAAAAAACCTTAGGTCGATGATGGAAGATGATAGAACTAATTAGTGGTACAAACTTGGAGTTTGATGAGTTTAGTTGAAGAATTGAAGTTGATTAGAAGAGTGGAATGAAGAAGGAGAACTCGTAAGTATTGCAAATGAAAAAAAAAAACCGTGAACTGAACTGAGGAAGAAGAAAGCTGGAAAAATAAAAAGGCCAAAGTCACTGTTAGTAACAGCGATTTTACCCGAGGCTAGGCTTGGATGTACGGACGCTTATTTTGGAAAATAAGTTTTTACGAAGCTTATTTTGGAAATTAAGTTGTTAAATAATCTTATTTTTTTTCAAAAGTTCGGATTAGCAGCTAGTCATGGTTGTTTTCTCCTCGAACCTTATAATTATAAAGATTTGATTCTTATTACTGACAAGAATAATTAATTTTTCTCTTTCTTATACTGTAGCAATTCTCCAGCTAATCTACCCCAAATTTTTTTAAAAAAAAAATAAAAAAAAAAAACTTAAACCATTACTCGTAACATTTAATCTAACAATGTTAAAAGAATGAATTTAAAATTGTTTTATCATCCAAGCATTTTGTACAAAAATACACAAATCAATTCGTGTGATATTGCAATGATTTTATGTAAAAATAAAATTAAAAGAAAATTAGGACCCCACTATTGGAGTAATTTCTATAACAACCAATACTATAAAAAGGGCACATTACCAAAACTAAAAAGGAAGAATTTAATGAAGTAATCACTTTATTTTATCCATACATATGAGCGCTTCATTGCACAAAAATGTTGCAAATAGTAAATGACGATGAAAATATTACATGTTTAGCTTTTTTTTAGTTTTTCTTAAGATTGCATTAAAAAAGTTTATGGATAATAGATAATTATACTACCTATATCATTTTTTATTCTTTTTATTGTGACACAAATTTCGATTTCGACTCACGACAATATAATTTGTTTTTAGTAGGATATATTTAGTGACATATATTTTAAATGTCAGTGCTATAAATTTCTAATAGTATATATAGTGGATTTAGTGACATTTATGTAACTAACACTTTCTATGAATTGTAGAAATAATCCTTTTAATAAGTGGTCAAAATTGAAATAAAATCTCAACTGTTTAGGCTAACCCATGATTAATTCTCACAATTATAATAATTGATGACCCTAGGTGTCTATATACAATATAAATGCTAATATTAATGTTAATATACTTAAAGAAAGTAATCCTAATTTCAATTATATACATAATAACAAAAGTAAAATAAACGGTATTTGATCATAGCTAAGCTATATATTCAACCACTCTAATATAATAATTTTACCTTCTAAACCAACTTGCATGTGAAACAATAATTTTTTTTTTCCGTTGGACAAACCTAAAGATTAGGGTTTGACAATACATTTATAAATGAATATACATTTATTAGCTAGCAAGATTTTAATATATATATTCTTTTCGTTTATTTAAATTTGCACTATATAATTAAAAAAATTCTTATAAATTTAAATTATATGGTGCAAATTTACAGAAACATACGAAATATCAAAATGCATTTACTCCAAAGAAAATGAAATTTCTTGCATATATGATCTGTCATTCAAATTGGATTTTTTTTATCCCTCTAGTCCTCTAATAACCACTTGTTTTCACCTACTTGTGGTCCTATTCATTCCAATATTTGCCTATAAATACTGTGGTTTTCCTGTGATATTCTCAATCAAAATAATACAAATAAACTTCAATTTTTATCAAAGATAAATCATATATCCTTTTATAAGAAATTCTAAATAAAAGAATTGGAAAATGGGGTATTCAAAGGCATTAGTCCTTTGTTTTTTATTTTCAATTAGTCTTCTCATTCACTCTGGGTTCTCAGCTCGTATCTTAGCTGAGTCCACTGAAAAGACTCGTGAGTTTCTTAGTTTATCCTTTAAAGATATTAATTAATTAATTAATTAATTGATTAATTTGATTTTGTTTAATATTTCTTTCGTCTTTTTACTTGCAATATAGTGTTCAATATTCACTGACCAACTTTTCTTTATATTCTCTTAATTTATAAGTTAAAATATATGCAAGTGAAAATTTACTTGATTAGTCTCGTTACAAATTTTATTAACATTTACATTTATAATCTAATTATGCGAAATTGGGGTTTTAAAATTGTAATTTATGCATTATAATGACGTACTAAGATGAAATCGTTTCTTTAAGTACAAAATTTCACACATTCATCTAACCATCGGGTCTTATAGCTAATACATGTTGTTTCCTTAGTACCGCATCGTTCTTTACACATGTATAATGTATTTAAATCGTTATTAGTTTTAATGTTTACCCATTGTTTAATTAATTTAATTACATTTTTAAAAATAATTTTAAAAAAAATCTGATAATGTACGTTAAACTATGCTTTTAAATGAGATATGACAAGATATTAGTTATATACTTAATTAAAATAATATAATAAAATTTCATTTAACTACAAAATTTTTAAAATATGAAACATAACATTTCAGAACAGCACGATATATATTGTCTTAGGAGAGAAGTGTGTGGATAATTCATTTTTAAACATACTAACTTTGTTGATGAATTTTAAAATACCTTGTCAAGGAATTAACTAATAAAATATAAAAAAAAATTTGAGTTTTAATTATCAGCTTAATTAGCTATTGATTAAAGTTATAAAATATCTAATATACTTTATGAGACACGCCTGGGCTATTTAATTTGAATATGAGACACGCCTTATATAAAACCGTCTCATACAAAAATTTGTGATTCTATCTAGTCTTTTTCTTCATCTCAAAAAAAAAAGTCTTTTTCTCTATTTATAACCATGCATAAATAATTATATGATAATTTTGTGTGGCACGCAGAATCTGTGGATGAGTCCAAGTATTATGGATCTCACTACGGACACTATGGTGGTGGACACTACGGTGGTGGTGGAGGACACTACGGTGGTGGCGGTGGACATTACGGTGGTGGTGGACACTATGGTGGTGGCGGTGGACACTACGGTCATTGGCCACCACAAAAAGAGGAAAATAAGGATGAAAAAACCGAGGTTGTAAAACCTGAATACTATGGAGGAGGCGACTACCACGGCCACGGTGGTTATGGTCATGGTGGATATGGTGGTTATGGTCATGGTGGATATGGTGGTTATGGTCATGGAGGTTATGGTCACGGTGGTTACGGACATGGCGGATATGGTCATGGTGGATATGGTGGTCATTATCCCCCAAAGGAAACAAAGACCACCGAAGAACAAAAGGGCAACTAATTACTAATGACTACTCTGTGTATGTGGTTTATACATGAATAATAATAATAGTAATAATAATCTAAAAAAAAAATAATAATAGTAATAATGGCAACAATAGACTATGTTTGTGTAACAAAAATATTGCGTAGATGAATTATTTAATCATGTAATGTAATCACCTTATGTACCCTTGAAGCTTTAATATATATAAGTGTCATGCATGTTTTTCGTTTATGGGTCCAAGTTTTGTACTTGTGGAATGCAACTTAAGTCATTCTTCCGTTACCCAATAATTTCTATAATCTTTTTTTGCGTCATTTAATATATTTTAATAATAAATATATTTATTTTCACTAAATAAAAAATTATAAAAATTACATATTAACAAATCTAAATTTTAAGAAGAATAAAATAAGATCTCATATGATTATATTATTTCGTATGTATAAGTTGGAATTATCAAAACAAGATTGGAGAAGAATTAATAATGTTACTATTAAAATGTAACGAGTATTTTGGAATATAAGCATTTTTTTTGTAATATAGAAATATACTAGAAGTGGATTAATTATGTTCTGATCAAGAGGAGGTTGCCGCGAAACCAAATTTTTATTGTAATATCGTCTTAAATTCCTAATTACTTCAATCTATGCTTGTGAATCTACACCAAAAGTCATCTTATCATCTTAAATTTCTAATTAATTAGAAAAATAGTCTTAAATTCATAATCCGTCTTATAAATTTTGTTCTTTGTTAGTTTTTATCAAAACTTTTTTTATTTTCATGTGCATAGTTTATTTATTTTTTCATCTATATATTTTGACACATTTTTTTCACTTTCCTATAAAAAATTTTTTTTGTTTTTTTCTCCCTTTCCTTAATTTGCATAAGAATTGTATTACCAGAGGAAAACTCATGAAACAAAGGGAGTATTAACTATTATCCTCTGAAAACATATAGAAATTAGAGTATTTGTTTATTCTTAGCATGATAAAAAAACCCCTAGTATCAATTTTATTAAAGTTTAAAAATAAAATTTTCTTTTAGTTTTAGGTTGAAAAATGTTTTCTAATCATAATTGTATAATGTTAGGATTATAGGTGACTTATGTTCACCAAGTAATTAGGACAATGATTAAAAATCTTAAATCATTCATGTTAGTGTTAAGGTTAGAAGAGGGCATATCACATGTTTGTGATTTGGTTTATATGGGAATCAATAGTACAATGTACTATTGAAAGAGTATCCTTGACATGTGAAGAGTTTAAAGTGCAAAGTTCAGTCTTAGGAATAAGTATTAAGAGCATTGAAGACCGTGGCATACATGAAACCCTTTTTTGTGACCTGCTGGTAGCCTACTGCTTGCACTTGTTGCTGCCACATACTTCACATGTATTCCCCCTTTAAATGAACTAGTCTTAGGTCATTGTTTGGAGCACCAAAGTCTCATTATAGTACGCGACTTTCTTGCTCAAGTAATGCTCCCCAATTAGCTCCTCTCTTCCACACACTAATACTCCATTATAATTCCTTCAAGTTTGTATTTTTTCCTTTAAACACATTAATATAAATCCTAAGCTAGATGGCACCTTAAATCTTTGTTTTAATTATATTATTGTCATTTGGTGAACCACCTTAAATCTTTGTTTTAATTATATTATTGTCATTTATTACATACATGCATTATTTGATTCCTAAATTTGACACAACATAAACTCTCACTTAAAACTTCATTTAGTGATCCTTGAGTGAGGTTAATACCTCCCCTTTCATAGAATAATATTACCAAATTTTTTTTAAAAACCACTTTTGAATCGAAAATTTAACATGTTTGATTAGGAGCAGGAGCGGATCCATTTGGATCCCGCGCCAGTACGTGAGTGCACTATAATTTTACCAAAAAAAATATAGTTTATAGTATTTGAACATGAGACCTTTTATATTGAAGTCATTAGGGGGACACTCATGATCAGCCAAACTACACACTTTTTGTGTAACTCTTGTCTTTTGATATTTATATTACTTAATTTTTCATAAAGCACATTCATATCAATTCACAATTTGTAAAATTAATCTTACAATATGAAAACTTATTGAAATAAATTATAAAATATTATTTTTTCGGGATGAATTGAAAACATTAATTTTTAACATATATATTTAATTTTTTTATATTTTTATTTAATTATTTTTTTCCTGATGATGCTCCCACTGAGTTTAAGTCTCGTATTTGCCGCCGCTGTTTAGGAGTTGGGATTACTTCTTAATACTTACTATACTACTCACGAGTATCTGCGGAGTTGGGATTACTACTTAATACTTATTATACTACTCACGAGTACTTTAGTTAGTTTAATCATTATCATATACATATTATAATCCAGGAAATTTTGTGTCACGTGACATTTATATACAACATAATTTATAGCTTAAATTTATATAATTTTCATTTTTATGTCTTTTTTGTATTGAAACTAAATATATTTTTAAGCAAACTGTAACACCTCAAATTTTAAGCAAACTTTAAGGTTTAATTTACCGTAAAAATATATTTCTTAATTAAGATAAGTTACTTCTAACTAAATATATTTTTAAAGTGGGTAAAAAAAATATATAAAAGTTGCATATAGTTAACTAAATTTATTATTATTAGACAATAAATAACTATGAGCTAAAATGAATTATGAGTAGTAAACATAATAGTTGTTACAAGAATTGAAATGTCAATAATAATAATAATAATATTATGAAGAATATGTAGTGCAAAGGTCTTTTATTTAGAGCAAGAGTTAGATGACATTGAAAGTATTAATACTTAATTAAGTTTTAATCTTAATTGTTATTAGACAATAAAGAAAAAAAATAATAACAAACTTTTCATTTCATATTCCTATGTTTAAGACTTAAAAGGATTGGAAAGGTGGTGATGCTTGGCCTTTTCTCACGGCAAGCAAGCTGTATGTTATAAAAATTAATTTTTTTTTTCTTTCCTATTACAAATATGAGTAAGATTATTGGTAAAAAAACTTAAAAAAAATTATTTATTCTTCTTCTACTAATCTTGTATTAAGCGAATGACAATTTAAAATTGAAGAAATCTCTAAAGATTGTATACTTGGGTTGAAAAAATTATTTTATCATACAAGGCTTTTAAAGGGTTATTATCTATATTCCTTATATTTAATATGATTAGAGCTCATATAAAGGTAACTAATTTTCTGTTCCTTTTCTTAATTCATATATAATGTTATTTTTAATTATTTAGAATATATAGACATGTAAAAAGAGAAATAAAATACCCTGTTATAATTCTTTTAGGGATGGAAATATTCCTTGTGAAATAAGTCGTATGTTATTATTTTCTATAGTACATAAACTAAATGAACCATGTAATTTGAAATTTTAATGTCTTATGCATCTATTAGTTGATTAGTAGATTAGGGGCAATTGAATTTAAATTAAAAGACCCATTTTATTTTTTAGATTAATTTAATTGTAATTTTTTTTTTAAAAAAAAAGATTTGTACTGAGCAGAGAGTTGGTGTTATTTGTAATATCTTAGGAACCAGTAGTGTAGTGTGCATTTCACTTTAATGTAAAAGTGGTGTAATCTTATATATTAAGAAATTATCAATTGTAATAAATAAAAAAAAGGGAAAATTACTTGTGCAATGTGAACAGTAGGATTTTTGGATTTTAAGAACTTATTAGTTAAGTATTGGTGGAGAAAAAAAAGTAAACAATAATCTAGTTAGACATTTAAGTACCAAGTTAAACATGGTTTATTACCTGTATTTAGTTTTCGGGTTACAGTAAGATCAACTATTAATTGTTTTTTTTTTATTTCTTACATTTTTTTTTATTTGGCATTATTTCGGTCTACATGGAGGTAGTTGAGTATACAATCTAATTTTGGTCGATTATAATTTTAGACTAAAAATGAGTGTTACAGTATTTTATTTTGAGATTTGATCATTTTTAATTGTATAGTTAATTCTTCAGGAGGATTGTTGATACAGTTGTACTTTTGAGTAGAATAACACTTTTATTAGTATCTCTTTGCCAAGAGTTATAATAGGGTTGACTTTTATTGACTAGGTCAAATTTAAAGTTGGCTTTATTCCCAAACTCAGATACTACTCATAACATCAGTTTTGGTATTTTTATAAAAATTGAAATTTATTAGTTGAAAATATTATATTTTAAAAATAAATTTTATTTGATAAAGTGTATTTGAGTAATGGATAAATAATGCTTTAGACTGGTTTTAAGTTGGATTTATAGATTCGTATTAGTAATGGATAAATATTTAAGTTCATTGTACTATTATGTGTGTTTTATGATTAGAAAGGACATCTAGTTACTCCCCACTGATTGTGAATTTATATTTTATACAGATGGTTGATGATTATATGTTAACTACCGTGTGGTCTGGAAATGTGAGAGTGGACTCTAAGACTTTCTCTGCCACATGGTTTCTTGTTAGGTTTATTAGGTTTATATTGTTCTTATTTATTTTAGAGTAAGTGACAACCTGTAAAAGACTTTTTCCAAAAACCTTTTTCTTGAGTTAGAAAGACGGGTTGTAACAAAAACTCTTTGTCTTCTAAATTAAATTATAGTGAAGATGAAAAGACAAAATTTAAAAATTTTTGGTTAATGCCACATATATAGTTTGCCTTATTTATATGATTGAATTTCAAAGTCTTCATTTAGTACATCCCACATACTTAAGAAAGAGTAGATAGCGTTTTAAGAGTTGAGTTTATTGATTATTTCAATTAGTATGAAAATTGAGATAAAACTGGAGAAATATATGAGTTTTTGTTTCGTTGCTATGTGAATATGCAATTTTATTTCATAAATTTCATGGGTGTAGATATGGGATAAATAAGGTTTATAAATTGAGATCAAATTTTGAAGAGTTGAGTGGAGATGAAATGGAAGCAAAGAGAAAGAAGATATTGATGAAGATGTAATGTGTTTTCATGTTGATATATTGTGTAGTTATGGATGTAATAATAATTATATATATGTTGTTATGATGAAGATCAAGTTTAGTAAGCATATGAGTAGCTTTTGTTTTAAATATCACTTTTTTTCAAGGGTTAGTAAATATTTTTGATTAAAAATACTAATATTAGGCTATTTGATAAACTTAACACAAATTAAAAATATTTTATATTTTAGTTAGTTGATATTTTTTAGTTATATTCAAATTTTATAGATATAATTAATCAAAATAACATTTATATTAATTTAACTATAATGTCTAAATTAATATTATATTTTTTTTTATAAAATAGTTTTATAATGATGCACATACGGTTAAATACCTAGTTTAGTATAAACTCGAAAGTGACAATTGTTGAAACATGAACAGGTTCCGTACTACAGTGTAATTGTTGGGCGTATGCCGTATATCCACTTCTGCATCAATCCAAGCTACCGGCAACTTATGGGCCCCATCTCTCATTTACGAGTTTATAATTAGATCTCAAATTTTTATAATTGGTCATAAAATTTTGATTATGATTCATGATCCAATCCAACTTGTTTTTCTAAAAATCTGATGAATTATTTAGTTGTAAATTAATATTTTTTGAGTTAAATTTTATGAAAAAATTAGAGGCATATATTTTAAAGCTATTTTATTATTAAAAATATAAATTAAATTATAAATATATGGCTTGTTGAAGCAATTCCAACCAACTAGAAATCAACTAAATTCATGATTTGACATGTCTAATTACTACTTTGTAATTTTTGTGTCTCATATCTTACCACTAGTGTAATTTATTAGCACTCTATAGAATAAGGATGGAAAAGAGATGGTTTATAAAAAAGTGAAAGTAAAGTATATATATGATAAAAAAATAATTTAAATATGTCAAAAATTAAAAATTATAATCAATAAAAGAAAATACTTCTTTTGTTCTTTTAATTTTACAATATTTTTTAT
Source organism: Amaranthus tricolor (assembly GCF_026212465.1). Classification (NCBI taxonomy): domain Eukaryota; kingdom Viridiplantae; phylum Streptophyta; class Magnoliopsida; order Caryophyllales; family Amaranthaceae; genus Amaranthus; species Amaranthus tricolor. The sequence goes on from NC_080049.1 coordinate 34,510,041, forward strand.
TTTAATTTGTTTTTCTGATTTTGCATCTTTTTTGGCATGTTGTCATTTTTATATTTTAATCTCATCCACAAAGTTATACTCTCTTCATCTTAATCATTCATTTACATCCTTTATTTATTTATTTTTTATCTTAATTGTTCTCCAACTCAATTTTACTTTTCCCTTAATTTATCTTTAATAATAATTTTTGGACTCTAAATTAAGAATAATTGTTTTAGTTGTCAAAAGTCCAAGCTAGAGAGAGGAAAAATGTATACGTGGAGTGTATTATGGAAGTGAGAGAATGAAGCTGTTCGCTTATAAAAGCATGCACTGCCCATTGGCTTTCTCACCAAAACCAAAGATAAAACCAAAGTCTTCCTATCCAAATATTGCCAAGAAAGTTAGAAAGTAACAAAAAAATATGGCCTACTCGAAGGCTTTACTCCTTGGTTTCCTCTTAGCGATAACACTACTCATTTCTTCTGAGGTGTCAGCTCGTATGCTTGCTGAGACTACTACTCAAAACACTCGTGAGTTTCTTACACTTTCTAATATGTGCACTATTTGACTTTTTAAGCCACATAGTGAAAGATTAAAGGGCTCTAATAACTCATATTATTTAGCAAACTATGTAAATTATATCTAAATTTAATTAAAGTTAATATAAACCTTGTGCATAAACATACATTTTTACACCCTAAAAAACTTGGGATCCTGGTCCACTTTGCTAATCGACGATCATGTTTTACTTCATACATATTTTTATGTATTTCAATGCATCTGTCGAATTGTTTGTATCTAGTGATTTACACAACAAATATTTTAAAATTTTGATATTATGAAGGCGATGAGACGAAATGAATATGACTACACGTAATCACATTTTTTTCTCGTATAATAGCTGCAATATCTATAATATAATAGAATGATGAATATTGCAAAAATTAATGTAGACGCAAGTAAAAAAACAAAAAGAATTAACATATTATGTTACTATATATAATAATCAGCTTAACCTTTACCACAAGTTTTCCATGTTAGAATTAAATGACGAGATAATATATAAAGTTATAATTTTGATATAAACGTTTTTGTTTAAAGGTTGTGCTTGTTATATTTCAATTATTTTTATTAGCTATTAGGTAGTACTTAATTTTATAAGCAAAAATAACTTTTATATCAAATTTTTTTACCATAAGAATTACATTTTATTTGTTCTTTTAAAAATTTACGCTATAAATTATTACATTACTATTAATTAATATCAAAAATCTATCAAAAATCAAACAGACTGTAATAATATAGTAATATTGGTGATTACAAACTTATTTATTAATGAATCATATTGTTTTATATAGCGTCCGAGAAGGAGTCCAAGTATTACCATGGCGGTGGTGACTATTACCATGGAGGAGGTGGCTATCACGGAGGAGGTGGCTACCACGGCGGTGGTGGATACCATGGAGGTGGTGGCTACCACGGTGGGGGTGGATATCACCATGGCGGACATGGTGGTTATTACCCACCCTCTGAGGAAAATGTAGAGGACTCAAAATTCCATCACTTTGGTGGTGGTGGCTATCACGGAGGAGGTGGCTATCATGGAGGAGGTGGGTATCACGGTGGAGGATACTACCACGGTGGACACGGTGGCCATTACCCACCCCAAGAAAAGGATACCAAGACAGCCGAAGAGCAGAAGGGTAATTGATTTGTGTTATATGTATACCCGATGCAAGTGAAAAAAAAAATACATGACTAGCTACATTATATGCATGGGGTTGTCATGTTCATGAATAATACTACTACACATAAATCCTAGGAACTACATGCCTACATGGGTGGTTGTTTCTTGCATCTTTTATTTTGTAATCACTCTTATCTATCCAATATATGTACTCGTTCCTTAAAGTTTACATGTAACAAATCAGTGTACGTATACTTGTTTAATTTTAAGTTATATTTGCTATATTTTTATCTCTTATTCCATCATTGATCATTGTCTATGAAGATAAACCATACCATGCTATGGTGAATTACCAGCATGTTTTTTTAAAAAACTAAGTAAATCAAAGTTTATATCAAGCAATAATTATAGTTTTTATGAACAATATAAAAGGCTTCATTAAGACTCGTTCAGTTCACTTTACATAATAATTTTTATAATTAAAATTAATTTATGTTTACTTTTTGGAGTTGAACATATTTTTAATCATTAATTGTTATTAGCCATTAGTGAAGCCTAACGATGCTCTAATGAAACAAGACTATTTGTATGTATTATGGCATTTCACCATTAATTAGACTATATTTATCATTCTTATAGACTAGTATATTGGTTTCCCTTTCACCAATCATCTTCTTAACAGTTATCACAATGATTAAGCATTCCTTGCGGATCAAAAAATTAGTTTTATTCCAATCACTCCACTCTTATACTTTGCACACTAAGAATATGTGTACCTTTGCCATGTCTTAGAATGGCCTTTTACCAATCAAACTGATCTCAATGTTAACACGCAAAGTTGTTACACCAACATAAAATTCTTCTATAAGTTATGTCATGTAATTTGTTGGCCATGACCAAAATATATCATAACTCAAGTCACACACTAATTTCATTAGCAATTATTGATTTGTATTAGTGTACAGTCTAATCCCACAATGATATCTAAAAACAAATTCGTGTGGATGGAATAAGCCCAACAATTCGCACTCTCTCAATCTCTGAATCTCACGCAAACGTAATTTTACTTCTTTGTCTCATTGTCTTATTTTTTAACTATAAATTTAGTAGTATTTTTTAAAAGAAACATTTAATGGTCGTTTTGGTGAAACAAGTTTTAGAAAACTAATTAAGTTAAAGAAAAGTTGATTGTGTTGTTGGTAAATGATTGAAGTCTTGCATGCCAGAAAAAATATGGAATTAGTGAAGTTTGATTTTTATTGTCTTAAACAAAATAATGTCTCCATTCAAAAATATTGAATTAAAAGTTGAAAAAAATCATTTAAGATGGTTTGGACATGTGTAGATATATAATATTAACTAACCGGTAAAAAGATATAAAGTTGGATTTCAAAAGACTTAACAAGAGGGCGAGGAAGACAAAAGATCAGATTACCTAGCTTGGAGGAAAGGAGTAAAACATGATATGAATGATTTAGATTTACAAATTAAGATGGTAGAAAATCAGAATGTATAGAAAAGAAGAATAAACTCACGTAGACGAGAAAACTGATATATGAGTTCATGTAGACGATTCCGATTAATCTTATCGGATTAAGGCTTTGGCATTATTATTGTGTGTGTTGTTGTATGAAGAAGACATGTATTGTATCAACAACTTTAACCGATAGAACTCTTGTATGAGGAGATTTGATAGAATATAATATATTATTGTTGGTATGAGTTATCCCACATCGATAAATTGAAAATGGTGTGCACGCTTTATAAGTTATTAGAGACCTTCTTCCCATTGCCATATGGTTTTGGGATGGTATATATCTCCTTGGCTTATGAAGTGTGTGCACTTGTGTCCCCCGTTAATATGCTGGCATTCATAATAAGTCCAGCCTAATTTAACAATTAGAAGATTAAAATGCAGCCATTTAATCAATATTTTAGTTGATATGAGTTAGTTCATTTAATCAATATTTTTAGTTGATATGAGTTAGTTCCTTGACAGCTGTTTTTATTACTTCGTATGAGATGCATTGAGTCAGTTGAGAGGTCTATGTGCAGACTCACAAGCTGTTTTTCCTTCATTTCTACCACTTGTATATGTTGTCAAACTATTATGGTCACTCAAGGTTGTTAGTTGGTACTTGGTACATAGAGTTTGAAAATAATATCTAATATCATCTTATCTTCTAAATATCCTTATCATCAACAGGGATAGAGTAAAAATTGATAAATTTCTTGAATATTCTGTGCAATTTATAAAAATTATAATATTTTTCTAACAACTTTGTATCTTTAAACACTCAACATATACTATGTAAATTAATATTGAGGTCCTCAACTTTTTAGGATCCTGTGCAGTTGAACATGTTGAATATGCTAAGAACCTCTTCTGATCATCATCATGCATGTTCCGAACAATTTTGCAATTTTGTAAAATTTGTTTATATATATATATATGAAATATATATTTAGAAGTACTTCAAAATTTAAATTTTTTTCAGAAACTACTCTCAAAATTAATATTTTGCATTATATTATCATATGATAGATACCTTTTAAGTTTAAAAATGTTTATTCTGTTGATAATTTACATATGATAATTACATGAAAATATTCATCAACATAAATCTTGTATTTCAAATGAAAGCATGACTATCACATACAACAATTTCATGGTATACTACACAAACTTAAAATAACTTTAATCTTATATTTTCTCTAGTTTTTTGTTGTTGCAATATACATGTTTTTTCACGCAATCTAATGCACAGTTTTAATCTTTAATTTTTTTTATTATAAATGATAAAAAAAATAAAAAAAGTTAATATTATGAATAAGATCAATTCGTGAATAATAGTTGTTATAGTGACTGTAGCAACTATTAAAAATCAGAGAAAAAATATTTTAAAAAATATCAATAATAAATGATAATTTTTGAAAAAAAATATAATCTTACCGAAAAATATCTTGCTTTTTATACTTGTTTGGAACACATTTTTCTCCAAACCAACCCAATAATTAGGTTATTTTCTTACGGTGATGTAAAAGCACACATCACAATTAACAAGTGAGAAGTGGCGGCAACCCGTAGTTTTAATTGTTGTAGATTTTATGTGGCTTATATTAGATTTGGTAGACTGTTATTGTCGTTGAATTTAAGTTGGATTACATTACATAATTAATTCACAGTTTGTCACATACGACTCATTACAACCAAATGGCTTTGATTATATGTGCATTACTCTTCTCTTACCCCACACCCTTTTTGTGGATGATATTAGTCTCATACCATAAGCAAGTTGATTTATTTGTAAAAGTTTTGTATTATATATAGAGTGTATTAATTCTAAAATGTATTAAAATAGTAAATATCTTACTTGATAAGTATAATTAAGTACAATTATTATAAAATATTTGATATTATTAAATAGGTGCACCGTGCACGCAAAAAATTTGTGGACTAGATCTACACAAGACTTTTACGATTTATTGGGGCATTTGTTTCAAGTACAAGATAGAAGACGGAGCAGTGGAAATTGAGCTTAGGTCTTACCTCAAAAAAATAGTACATATTTTAACTGAAATAAGACATGAGTTTTAAAGGTCATTTTTTTATTCAATAATTAAGAGCTTATGCTTTCAAATTTATTTTAATTTAGTCATTTAATTAGTACATAATGATATATTTCATGATCCATATATTTCAAATTGAGACGTTTGACCCAATTTTTTCGATTTAATTAAAGATGAAAAAAATACAATTAAATAATGATCGAAACATAGAATTAAATAAGTTTTTTTGAAAAAAATTCCCAAAATAAGTTTCGAAAAATTTTAATTCCAAAATAAGTGTCTTTTTTTGTTCGAGCCTAAGGTCAGGGCTTGTTTGCTGTTACTAACAACGAGCAAAAAAGCTAGTCAAATAAGCTAGTCAGGATTTGTGATTAAAAAGAAGACAATGTCGTAACATTGAAAAGGACATAAACAAAATCAAATACATGTTAGTTCGCTGTTGTTAACAGTGAACCATCAAATGCTTTTTTTTGTCCCTTTATATGATATGACATTGTCCTGCCTTTGTTCGTTGTTAGTAATAGCGGAAAAAGAATTTTGACTTTTTTTGACCAGCTTCTTTGTTCTCTGTTAGTAACAACGAACAAATACCTGGCCTCAATTTTAACATAAAGACGCTTATTTTGAAAATTAAAAATTTTCAAGCCTATTTTGGAAATTTTTTTCCAAAAAAGCTTGTTGTCTTCAAATTTTCATAATGATCGGGTTTTTCATTTGGGCCAAATGTCGGTTTCGGGTCTGGCTTTGACTCTGTGAGCCCTTTGAAGATGGCATTAGGCTTTAGTGGAAAATTTGAAAAAAATAATACAATTAAACAACTTATTTTTCAAAATACGCTCCGTGAAAACTTAATTTCCAAAATAAGCGTCCGTACATCCAAGTCTAGCCTCGCGGATCATTCACTGTTACTAACAGCGACTTAAAAAAAATAATAATAAATAAATAAATAATTTTTTTAAGTCGCTGTTAGTAACAGCGAATTAATGCGTTTTAAATTTTCAGTTCTCAGCTACTTCCTTATTCCAGCTGACGAGGTGAAGTAGTTACCAGTTAACCTTAAAGTCGCTGTTAGTTCTCTTTCGCTGTTACTAACAACGACTCTTGCCAAACCTAGGTTTGGATGTACGGACGCTTATTTTGAGAAGTAAGTTTTCACGGAGCTTATTTTGAGGAATAAGTTGTTTAATTGTCTTATTTTTTTCAAATTTTCGTCTTTAGTGTTGGTATATTTACCTTTGGGCTTTCGGGATGTGAGCCTTATTTTTTGGACTGTATCTGACCATTGTACATATGGGCTAATACATCCCATAAAAATATTTATCTACTGTTTTTAGTTAGAAGATCATCTCAATAATATATAGTTTTAAATTTAGCTAGATAATCTAATTAAATAAATTAAATTTTTTTTTAGTACTTCAAATATTCAATTAGTTATTTAATGTCAAACATATCATTTCAAATCTTAAAATTAAGACTTTCGGTAAGTAAACCAATTTATTTAGGTAATTTTAAAAGCCACTTTGCAGACCTATCTCATTAGTCATTTCTCAACTCTCAATGTGAGACATTCTAATACAAAAGCCGGTGAAAGTTTGATATGAACTTAGTTAGTTTTATTTATATTGTACAAATTAAATTTGATTTATGTATTAATTTAATGAGCACTAAATTTATACAGGATTAACTCTAAATATTTAACACAAAAATTTGGACATTGCAAGTTAAGACAAAGTGTGGGCCAACTCATTTCACGCACGTGTAATAATATTTTAAGTTTTTGGGCATTTATCAATTTTGACATTAAAGGTATCAATTTTGAAAATTGATACCTTTAAGGTCAAAATTGATACCTTTAAGATCAAAATTGAAAAATGTCCAAAAAAAATGAAAAAATTTGCCTTGATTGTTACTTTTTACACGCATGAATTGGGCCGGCTTAAATTAATAGTCTCATTATGAGGCCGTCTCGTTTAAAACCAACCGGTAAAATTTGGAGAAGCACGACTGCCCGGAGAGGCTACTAGCCAATTAATTTCTTTGCCGTTCGCATGTGTTTGCCACGTGGGCTTGTCGTTGAAGTTAGTTAGCCAGTCCATTCACCTAATATTATTAGATGGGCCTAACTAATTTATTAGCCCACGTTAACGAGAGGGGTGTGAAGTTTTATTATGCAATTACTGTCTCTGTGAGACAGCTTTAGCTGTATAATTGTTCCAGGTCTAATAATTTTTTAAAAATATTTTGATATATTAATTTTAAAATTTAAAAGAATAGTTTTAAGACTTAAAAATACAATTTTAAGACTTAAAAAGTCAATTTTAAAGTTTTTAATATCAACTTTAATGTATGAGACCGTCTTATTGTGAAATGGTCTAATTAAAAAACTTTAAATAATTATTTTAATTAATTTAATTATACTATTTTATCTCTATTTGTGATTGTCTTATAGCTGTCTTGTATGCAAATTTGTATTTATTTTTAATCAAGTGTGGCCTTCACCATTTACTTCCTTTACAAGAATAGCAGGTGAGAATGTAAAATTATGATTAACAATTATCAAAAAAATTAATTATGACAATGAATAAAAAATATATTCACCTCAATGATGAATAAGTAATCCATCTACTTTGTTATTGGAATTCATCCAACTCGGTAAACATCAACACATATGTTGTAAAAACCAAGTCCATCTGATGTTTATGGTTGAGGTCCATAATATGTTATATGCCCTAACACACTTTCAGATACAAGCGTCCTTTAAGTTAGAAATGTAAATGCAACACAAACTCTTTTTATATCTGACGATGAATATGCCAGTATGCCACCTTAAATGAGAGGTATTTGAACTTGTAACTTGTAACCTCTTATCGCATTAATACCACGTCAAGAAAACAACTTAACCAAAAGTTAAAGCTAATGACTGAGACCTAATGACATGTTATATACTCTAACTCTTTTATCACAGAAAATACATCATCTTTTAAAGTGAATGTAATCTTTATTTTCTCATATGCCGTGTTTGGTATATAATTTACTCAGAGTTGATAATAGAAAGATTTGTTTTTATTTGTTTGGTGAAGTAAATTTTTTTTACGATGTCTTAAGGATATTTGGATCAACTATTTTGTTATATATCACCAATAAACGGTAACAAATCATTGTAAACAAGAAATATCAAAAAGGATACCCACACATCTCCCAGCAAATTCTTTGTTAATAGTAACAACTTCACATCTACAACTTGTTTTGAGACCATCTCATTAGACATTACGAGTCGCATCTTATATATGAGTAAAACATCTCAATTACTTCAAATTTACACGCGAGACTCAAAATTTCGTGCTCAAGAGCGTGGAGGTTCAAGTCGAATCATTTATTAAGAAAAATTGAGAAGCTTAACACAAAGGCGGAAAAAGAAATAATAGTAACTTGGTCACGGTCATCTACCATTATACCCACAATGATTGGCCACAAAATTGCTATCCATAATGTTGAATTGGATGGGCGAACGACGGGAATTGAACCCGTGCGTGGTGGATTCACAATCCACTACCTTGATCCATTTGGCTACATCTGCCCCCTACCTAAAATTCGGAATTTATTTCTAAGTTCAGTATTTAGAACTTGCCTTTAATTAAGACTTGAATCTATTTTAAATTAAAAAAAATGACTAGTACTAATAAAGGAGCAATAACCAATTTCTTGAAAAAACAAGAAAACGATATTGCTCTTTTACTTTCAATAACTCATCGAAATTTTATCCATTTGTAGATGGAGCTTCGATAGCAGTTAAGTCTAGAGGGAAGTTATGAGCATTACGTTCATGCATAACTTCCATACCAAGGTTAGCACGGTTAATGATATCAATCCGGGTGTTAATTACACGACCTTGACTATCAACTATAGATTGGTTGAAGTTGAAACCGTTTAGGTTGAAAGCCATAGTACTAATACCCAAAGCAGTAAACCAAATACGTACTATAGGCCAAGCAGTTAAGAAGTGTAAAGAACGAGAGTTGTTGAAACTAGCATATTGGAAGATCAATCGACCAAAATAACCATGAGCAGCTACGATGTTATAAGTTTCTTCCTCTTGATCGAATTTGTAACCTTCATTAGCAGCTTCATTTTCTATGGTTTTCCTGATCAAACTAGAAGTTACCAAGGAACCATGCATAGCACTAAATAGGGAGCCGCCGAATACACCAGCTACACCTAACATGTGAAATGGGTGCATAAGGATGTTGTGCTTAGCCTGGAATATGATCATAAAGTTGAAAGTACCAGAGATTCCTAGAGGCATACCATCAGAAAAGCTTCCTTGACCAATTGGGTAGATTAAGAAAACAGTAGTAGACGTAGGCATGGCCACGGTCCGGGTTGGTCCGGTTCCGTTCCGGTTCCATCCGGTTCTGGTTCCATTTGGAACCTGTCGCGAACGGTTCCGGTTCCGGGCGGTTCCAAACGGTTCCTTGGCGGTTCATGAGGCGGTTCCAACTCACGGGACGGGCGGGTCGGACCATAGGTTCCATTTTTATTTTTTCTTTAAATATTTATATAATAAAAAAATACTATAATATCGCGGACGTACCTTTGATGATTACTTGATTATTAGCGAAATTCATTGCATGTCAAGTTGTCATCGTTATTGAAATATTTACTAAAAAGAATGAAAAAAATAAATTAATAAGAAACGAATCAATGATAATGTCGATAAAGATGATTAATAAAAAAAGAGGGAGAAAATGGACTTGAACCTAGTACCCAAATGAATACTAAGCTGCCTACGTATCCCGAAGGAATCAAAGCCCACGTAGTTCTTTGTCATACCTTTTATTTATAGTTGTTGAATGTTGATTTATCGTTGTCGTTTGTCGGATTGATCCTATTCGTCTTCGTCCTCATCATGTGGTTGATTAGATGCTTCCGCTGACTCTCCTCCTGACGATGATGCAGATGTATCCATCATCATCCATGGATCATCATCGTCGTCTTGATCATCATCATTCCTTAGTCCTTGTGTTCGAATCTCCGCTTGATCCCAATCTTTCTTGCAAACACATATTTGAATACTATGTGGAGCAAGACGAGATCGCTTTTCGTCCAAAACTCTTCTACCTGCACTAAAAGCAGACTCCGACGCAATTGTTAACGCGGGAATTGCAAGGATATCCTTTGCAATTCTCGATAAAATGGGAAATTTAACAGATTTTTCTTTCCACCACTCCAAAATATCATAGATACTTTGGTCTATTTCAAAGTGGTGTTTAAGATAACTATCTAGTTCTAAATATGAGGTCGAGGAAGAAGAAGATGATCCTACAAAACTATCATCTTGAGTCATTATGTTAGCTATTACCGAATTATAGTAAGAGGGACGTGCCGAAACGCTAGCACGCCTAGACATATCGCGTTTCGGGTTATATACACTAGCGTAAAAATCATAGAGTTTTGCTAAATATTTTTTACATGTTCCTACATAATTATGTACATCAGTAGACGGGCGATCTAACGATAGGTAATAAAATCCTATTACTTTAGTAAGGACCTCAGTTTTAAAACGTGGGTCCAAAATGGTTGCGATTCCATAAATATAAGGAAAATCGGTAAAATATGCTTGCCATTTTTCCATCATATCTGCAAGAATCGGCCTCAATTTTGGGTTAGTATCTTCATGTGTATATTTAAGGAGATGATAAAAAATAGTAATACATTCACTTATTACTAAGTGAACGTTCGGTTCATAAACATAAGAAAAAATCTTAGTCGCGTGGTCATACGCTTCTAATATGTTATGTACACCTATAGCTAATTCCCAAGTGTCATCAGCTATGAAACTATCTGTACACTCACTATATAGTTGTGTTATTACTGGGCGATAAGCAATCGCCTTTCTTAATAAATCGTTGGTTGAGCCCCAACGTGTAGGAGTATCTAATGACCAATACACTTTTTTAAGTTGGTATTGGTCACATAATTGTTTATATCGTCTTTTTATCTTTCCGATCCTAAGCCATTTCACTATATCCCTAATTGGTTCTAATAAATCACTTAATTGTTTTATGCCTGCTTGGCAAGATAAGTTAATTATATGCGCACAACAACGTATGTGTAATAAGCTACCCCCAAGGATTAAACTAAAATCAGGTTCGTTAAACAAAAGTTCTATACATTTAATGTTCGCGGTTGCATTATCAGTTGAACAACAAAATATTTTATCTAATAAGTTCCATTCTCTACATATCTCTACTAATCTATATTTTATGTTTTCACCGGTATGTCTTTCTGGCATTGTCTCAAAAGCAATTATTCTTTTTTGCATAATCCAATTTCGATCTATCCAGTGTGCTGTTACACACATATAAGGTTCTAAATGTGGGGGAGCAGACCAAATGTCAGTTGTTATGCTAACCCTACCATTAAACGATTTAAACATTTCAACTAATTCATAGCGCATTGATTCGTATAATTTAATTGTGCGTCTTTTAAGAGTGCTCCTAGGGATTGCTCTATATTGTGGTTGCAAAGTTTTTCTATTGAGACGCTCGTATGCCCTACTTTCACCGTGGTTAAAAGGCAATTCATCACAAATTACATACCTAGAAAATTCATCAATCATGTCATTACGATTGTATCTAAAAGGCATACCTGTGATGGGAATGTCCCATTGTGTCTGTCGGCTTCCACTTGTGGTCCCGCTCCCGCTTGCTGCATGAGTTTCTTTTGTGATTTCATGCTTCTTTGCCAAATGTTTGTTAAAAGATCCCGTACCACCACCTAACACGTATTCACAAAACACAATAAATAAATGTTTATAAAATATGAATATATAATGTATCAATGTATTATGTATGTCAGTATGTATAAAAAACTTAAAAAGTATTTACCTCTGGCGAAACTGTATGAAACTAAGGGCTTTACTCCTTGACTTTCACAAATTTGACAAGTGCATAAAAAAATATCTGGATTCTCGGTTGGTTCTTTTGTGAAATACGACCACACATGTGAAACAGCTCTACCACTAGGAGGTGGCATTGCCGGAAAAGGTTGTCTTACTGGTTCATCTTCATCTAAATAAATAATTTAAAATTATAAAACTATAATTAAATAAATAAATAATTTAAAGTTTAATTAATTTGAAGAATAAAATTATAAAACTAACCGATAGTTTGGAAATTGACTCGTTTACGACGAGCTTGTCTTTGTTGTTGTTGTTCTCCTTGTTCTTCATGTGATCTTGTTGATGACTGTCGAGATCTATTTATCCCAATTGGGGTCGTTGGTTCCTCTTCTTGTTCTTCTTCTTCATCAATTTGTATTTCTCTTTCCATTTCTTCTGCATAATTATGTAACTCCGGGTCGTACCCTTCCGGATAATTATGTTTATAATTATAATTACTAATGGAAGGTGTTGTTGATACCGACGGAGTAGAAGTGGCCTTTCTTTTGGACGAACTGGAACCTCCCAATGATTTTGCCACTTTAGTAACTTTTTTTGTGGCTTTTTTCAAAAATGAAGACATGATTGATAATATTGAAGTAATAATAGAAATATAGAATTAAGAAATAAATAAATAATTAATTATGTAACTAACTAAATTAAGAAATAATTAAAAGACTAATTATTTAATTAAGAGAATAATTGCGTAATTAAAGAATTAAGTAGAGAGAGTAAGTAGAGAGAGTAGAAGAAGAGATGAGTTGTGAATGAAAATGATTGAAATTGATGAGTATTTATAATGAAAAATGCAACGGCTAGTTCAACGGTCATAAACGGTAACTTTTGGCGAACCGGTTCCATGGAACCGGTGGGCCGATTCCGGTTCCACAGAATCGTTGAGCCGGTTCAACCGGACCGGTTCCGGTTCCAGAACCGGTTCTCCCGGACCGATTCCGGTTCCAAACCGCGGGTTTTTTACCCGGTTCACGACGGTTTTTTCCGGCGGTTTCACGGTTTCGCGGTTCGGGGCGGTTCGGAACCTGTCGCAAACGGATCCGGTTCCAAGCGGTTCGGGAACGGTTTGGTTCCGGGTAACCCGCCCCGTGGCCATGCCTAAGTAGACGCTGCAACTGGAGCTGTATATGCAACAACAATCCAAGGACGCATACCCAGACGAAAAATAAGTTCCCACTCACAACTCATATAACAAGCTACATCAAGTAAGAAGTGTAGAACGATTAGTTCATAAGGACCACCATTGTATAACCACTCATTAATTGATGCCGCTTCTCAAATTGGGTAAAAGTGCAATCCAATAACTGCAGAAGTAGAAATAATAATTATCAATATAAAAACTTTTTTTTTATGAAGTAGTAATTATTTCATGTCATCAAGTAATAGTTATATTATGGCCTTATGGGCCAACTTGTGAGAAAGACAAGACAGAGAGAAGAATTGTAATGTATATTCATATGTTTCAATTGAGCAACACTCTTACAACTATTTATTGATCGGTTCAACAATAGGATCAAAGAACGAAAACCAACACGAAATTTCCCGCCAAAAATAACAAACTTTTCTAACGACTTTTTTCCTTTAATTCCTGACAAACTTCTAACATTGTTTCGCTCTAAATATAATGTAGCCAACTTATTAATTTCACCATAAAACATATTCAACTCAATATCGTCAAATAACTTCTTGAGCAACTCCACCGGTATATGATTATAGCCAAAATTCACCTTTTATTTTTTCATCATGTTTGCCAACTTTCTTTCACCAATAATAATATCAATAATAATATATCCATTATTTTTATTGATGGAAGATCAAAAACTAATTATCAAAAAAATCAATTATATAGGGTAAGAAGACGAACCATCTATAAGATATTCCATACCCGATAGAAAAGAATAAAATACAAAATTATAGGCAGAAGACAAACTATTTAGAATAAATCACCTTCCATACTCAAAACGAGACCAAACCTAAACTACATCTATTGAAACAAAAAAAAAAAACAACAAAAATAATAATAAAAAAAGAACTAAAACGACTTGGTAAAAGCCAAAAAAAATAGCTACACTCAAGTTAAACAAAGACAACAATCACTAACAACACAAAACTATTTTTTTTTATCTTTTCTTATATTTTATCATTAAATCTTATAACGATCTAAATTATTCATAAGAGCACCTTGCATCATGATTAGAATTAAGTAAATGGAAAAGAAAATGAGATATATAAATGATTTAAGGAGTAAGACAAATAATAATGATCTAAAGTAGAAGTTAATAATGATCTTTAGCTAAAACATTGAAAACATAAACAATTGAAAGTAGAAACAAAGAGATAAGGCAAATAGATACAAAAATCCCATTCAAGATGCATTGACCTCAACTTAACCCCTCGTGCGCATCTTGATGAATCTCATTATGTAATGGAAAATGTCGGCATTGAAAGAGACAGAAATAGAACACGCCACTCGTGTGCCCATATTTATATGCACCAAAATATTATTATTTAACCAAAGCTTAAATAAGAGTCAAAGTCGTCTTCAAAAATTAGGGGATCCTATGCAAAATTTTTATTTTGCGCCTTATTTATAGTAAATGTATTTATTTTATTAATAAACTTTATATATTTTTTTTATCTTCTTTTTTATATACGGGAAAAAGAGAGGGTCCTATGTGGTCGATCACCTCACACACTCTCAAAGAAGAGTTGTCAATCTCCATGGAAGGTGAAGAGTCTTAGTCTTACACTTGAACTTCATGCATGCATGGCTGTCATGAAATGTACGTACTTCTATGTGTCTCCAACCGACGTTACTTAATTCATCGGTTGTTGTATTGTAATCAATGATTTTTGTTTCTGTCATCGAAAGGGTTTATCAATGGGTGAAGTATTCATGGTTGGCATTCAACAAGAATGATGCGTAAAATCTATGCATTAATTTCTTCACAAAAACAATGCTAGATTCGATCCATCTAATAGAGACCATTACATGTGAAGTTGTATAGTATGTATCTACCAAGAAGTAATTATAATATGTTAGATTATTAGATTTTTGTGTGGTTTTCAAAGTTAATTTACATCTTAAACATGTATAAATTAATTATAAAAATGTTTGATAAAACACTAGATATACATTAAACTGAATATTTAGATATATTTTAATTTCTATATATCTCAAAAAACTAATTTTTTTCCCCATTAAATGAATATAGGACAAATAAACGGGAACAATGGAAGTACTATAATACAACTTCTAGCATTTCATTACATATGTTTGACTTCTACATAATTTAAAATTATAAAAAGTTAATATTATGAAAATATACAGTTAGACAATGTAAATAAAAATCCCACATGATTATATTATTTTTCTTATACATTAGCCGTAAAATATAAAATAAGCGTGAATGATGAATAATAGCAAAATCCTTATGTCACAAAGTATAATGGAACCGGGAAGTGAGTGTATGAGAGTACTAACGTAACGGTATAAATTTTCAATAATTCCTAATCAATCACCGTGATTTATAAATAACCACAAAAGACAAAAAAATAATATTAAAATAAACCAAAAAAAATATATTAAAATCACAAAAGTCTCCTTTATCAAATCCTACCACTTGAGGGTGATTTATTAACTTTACAAATCACCGTTATTTACTTAGACTTACTCTATAAGTAAATTGTTGGCTTAAGGACATGCCATGATGATAAGATAAGGGCTAAAGCCCCATAATTGTAGTAAGCCACCCTGTCTTCACATGCTAGTTGGTCACCACATTTTTTCTATTAATGTTCTTTTAGGCCTTGCTTAATTTGATGAAGTTATATATATGTATTCTTATTTGTGGTCTCTAAAATTGCACATATACATACCTTACAACAATCAATCTCTTTAAATCAAATAAAACAAACTTAGGCTAGCAAACAAAAATGGCTGGTTTTTTTCTAAAGCCAAATGCTCGAGGCCATGCTCGGTCAATTAGTTTACCAGCAAGATCGCATCCTACCACCCTTAAAATTGAAGAAGAGCTTAACAAACTCCGAAATCTCGAAATTTGTTCATTGATTTGTTTAGATTCAAATAAGCTTGGAATAGCCATTCCAGGCCTTGCAGAGCTCTACAAATCAATAGGAGATCTTCTTAAACTACCTCAAACCCAACAAGCCTTAACCAAACATGATGATTCTTCATGGGTTGATGAACTCTTAGAAGAATCAGTCTCGTTCCTTGATGTTTGTGAAAATACAAGGGAAAATTTATTTCTCTTAAGGCAAAGTATTGGGAAACTCCAATCTAGTCTTAGAAGAAAAAATAATATTAATTGTGATAACCATGATCATCATCAATCTTGTGATATTGATGAAGATATTAGTGAATATGTTTCATTTGTTAAGAATTTGAAGAGGGAAATGGGTAAATCTCATAGTTTATTGAAGCAAATTGATAATAAATTATCAGAATTTTTGATGTTTAATAAGGTAAATAATGACCCACATATTGTTGCTGTTGTTAGGGTTTTAAGGGAAACTGGTTTGATTTGTAGTAATGTGTTTAGGTCAATTTTAGGGTATTTTTCAGGTACACCTTTGCAGACTAATAAGAGTAGTAAATGGGGTTTGGTGTTTAAATTGGTGCATAATAATAGTCATAAAGGGCATGATGAAGAAGATCTTAATGATTTGGAGGATGTTGAGATTGCACTAAATAGTTTGATAATTAAGAAGTTGAGTAAAGAAGGTACAAGGATGATGATTCAAATTGCATGTAAGAAATTACATGCACTTGATACAACTACTCAAGATCTTGAGATAAATCTTGAGTGTTTGTTTAGGCAATTAATTCACACTCGAGTTTCTCTCTTAAACATACTTTCAGATCATTGATACTGTGAAAATGTGGTAACAGTTGCGTTCGTGGTAACAGAATGGTGATGCAGTAACGGGAGTGATGCGGTTATCGTAACGTTTAATATCGCTCGAATCGATATCTCTTGAAAAGGTCTAAAAGGCAGATTTTTTACACATTTACAATGCAAGAAATATGGTTTCATTTGTTTTGAAAAGCTTTATAACGCGGGCGCGATGCAATACGATACAACCTTGTTTTTACACTTTTACACTATGAGCTACACTACCAAACACCACTACCAAACACCGACTATGAGGTTTGGTCATTAATCACCGACCACATTTTTATGGTCTTTCAGGGAAGTACTTGTTGAAATTTGTTTTTTGTTTTTTTATTATTGAGGATGAGTTGTTCAATTAACAGTATCCATATTTTGGAGGATCTGTTATAAAATCAGTGTGTTTATTTTCATGTAACTTATGTAGATGATTGTGTAGTGTGTACATAGTATTTTAATTAGAGAGAAAATTTACGGAAAATTGTGTATTGATCTCATTAAAAGATTTAGAAACTGTAAATTCTGATGTATTTTAGTTTTGTCAATTTGTAGTAAGTTGAATTATATTTGCGTTCAAGCATAACATTCATTAGGATAATTATAAGCTAGGATGAAAACAAGTCTACATTGAATGGATCTCGATAACTCTTTGTATTGATGAATTATTACATTTATTTTACATTTCTATACACTTAAATTCCTAATTTCGAATTTCATGGTTTCCTATCAATCAAGGGTTTTAATATTAATCTTGAGTATTTAAATTTGATTGTTAGACATGGATTCCATCATTGGCATCATGAAAAATTTCCTTGCGAAATTGAAAGAAAATAAAATGAGTATTTAGGACACCCATACAAAATTACTAATAAAAGCTTAAAAAAATAAAAAAAAATTTAGAATTATAGATTTAGCCAGTGATAAAAGTTTTTTCCTTTTATCTACTCATGTGTAAGACCGTCTCTTAAAGAGACGACATTAAAACAAGAAGCCCACATTTTTATTTTCTCTTTAATTTGTATTAATTAGGCTATTTAGCCCATATATCTAATGCATTTTTTAGAGATACTGTCTCTCACGACAATCTGTGTTTTTTCGACTTCAATTGGGCCAACCCAGACTATTTAAAAAGACCACTTCCTGTGCCGATGTAAATTCAATTTTTATTGTTTTTTTAATATTTTTACTAATAAACATTTTATATGGACATATCTCACGGTGAGATGATCGATCCTTTTTTTTATCGTTGTCATAAACATTTAATTTTTATCGTTGTCAGAATTCTCCGACCAACCCCCAAACCCTAAAAAATTAAGCGCTTTAAAAATAAATCAAAACGATATGGTAAATATCTTCACGCGCAAACAGCAAACAGGAGTACAGGACTACCGACTACCGACTACCGACTACCGACTACCGAGTACCGACTAGCGACTACCGCCAACCGGAGTTTGGTTGATTGTCAACATTTAACACCACTATCATACAACGAGGATTCCTCGATCCACAGCCCCAAATATCCGTTTTCGTCGAATAAATTTGCAAAGTTCTAATCTTCAACTGAAATTTCAACTAAGGTTTGTCTAGTTTTTATTTTGATTTATTCACATTAGTTACCCGACTTACTCCACTACTATAATTTATTAATTTTCACTAATTGGGAAATAAAAAAAAAAAAAAAATCAAATAGCAAATTGATGGTATTTCCGGGCTTGAAAATTGAAATTAATTATCTTTTGGAAATTAATGATTGACGGTTTTTTTTTTTTTTTTTTTTTTTTTTTTTTTTTTTGTTTTCAGACTTCTCAAGTTGCTTCGTTTGACTTGCTTTAGAATTTAATAACTTTATTATCAAAGATTGATGCTATTTTTTAATATTAAAATCATTAATTTCAAGCAATTAAATTGGGGGAAAATGGTTGTTTTGTAGAGATAAGTTATCTAGATTGTGATTAGTATTGTTAATTTGTAATTCATTCTTAATTTAGCGACTGTAGGTGCATCAATCTAGAGACTGACTGCCAAGTTTCTGGAAAGGAGAACGAAATATGTTGAATGTTATAAAAAATATCCTAAGCATCTCAGAGATGATTAATAAGATAAGAATGAATCAAGACAAGGATGCAAAGGTATGAATTTTGAATACAATAGTCCACATTGTAATCATTTTCTGGTATCTTTCCTCTGCTTCAGAGCAAATCTCCAATTTACTTTTGAAGAAATACTTAAGAAATGTATGTAATTATCAAAAAAGGAAATGTAAGTAAGTCGACAAAAATTAAAGTTGATGAATCCCTTGAGCTTAAAAAATATATAAAATAATAAAAAAATTTTAATTGGAAAATGAAACACTCAAAATGAAAATGTTCAAAATTGAAATGAGATACTTGCTCTTAAATGGAATGCATGGAGAAATTTTTAGGGAGAAGTTCTTGTGTGTATGTAGTGCACACTGTGTAACACGGAGTGCACCAACTGTAGTGGGAGGGTGGACTGTAGAGCAATGAGTGTGGGCCGGTGAAGTGGAGAGTAATGCGTGTGGGTTAGTGGAGTGGAGAGTAATGAGTGGGGTTATTGGAGTTGTGAGTAGAGGTGTTGAATGGGCTGGATACGAGTCGGGTTGTGTTTAAATGAATATGGTCCGATTTGGATAAGGGCCTTAAAAAGATAACACGGGCTGAAATGGGCTGGGCTTTGAACCCGACCTAGCCCATTTTTGTTAAAGAAGATGTAATACTCCTAATAAATAATTCCAATGTCCTGTAGTATCAATACATGAAGTATGTAGAATGCCTCAGCATATAATTTCCAATGCCATTGTCGGTATGCTTGACTTGAATCAACAATATAACAATCTAAGAATATATCTGATCTAATATACATTTTATAGAGCATTCGGTAGTAAATCTTAAAAAAAAAGTTTTTGGCATTACAAGTATGAAGTATGGAACCAAAAAACAAAAAAACCTTTAATGAACTATTTTTCTATTTACAAAGGCTCCGTTTTCGGCCCTTATTAAGCCTTTTTATAGACTGTTTCATTTTAATTGTAGTAAATCCCTTTTGCAGCTTGATCCATTTTCGGCCTGGCTATTACAAAACCCTTTTAAAAACGGGCCGAATTAGAGCTCAAAATGGGGGCTTGACCCCATTAAACACCTCTAGTTGTGAACGAGGAGTGAAGAGTTGTGCACAGTAAAATTAGTGTATGATAAGTCTATATTAGACTCTGGCATTTGTAAGAGTCTAATTGTTGGTTGCTTTTTTCATAGCCTGTTTCATAAGAGCTTATTACTCTCTATCGGCTGTTGCAGGGAGGAGGTACACACTTGATTTTCTTTGGTAGCTATAAAAACTTTTTACACAACGGAGGATTGGTTCTTGAGGAAAGCATTTCATTTTTTCATGGTAAAACAAACCCTGTTAGGTGCTTCTCAGTTGATGAATTCAACACTATGGCTTTGGATAGAGACTCTTATGTGCTTATTGACGGGTTTTCTAAATGGTACAAAGGTTTCTGGGATGGAAGACCTGTGATGGTAAGGTCACATGATCGTTCAGATATTATGGTTGTGGTATTGAGTGTGTGATTCGTGAAATTGTTGTTGCGACCCAAATGGGTGCTCATCAGAATGTGCATAGTCTCCTAGGATACTGCCTTGAAACCGACCTTCCTGTTTTGATTTACGAATGGATTGGATCAGAAACACTTGCAGAGCGAGTAATTGATAACGAGAAGAAGAACAAACCACCATTAGAATGGAAGGACAGGTTAAGAATTGCCTGTGAGATTTCCAATGCCATTGCGTGTCTTCACACTGCTTTTCCGAGGCCTATAATCCACAAGGACTTGAAACCTGCTACGGTATTCTTGACCCCAGACAATACTGCAAAAGTGTTTGATTTTAGTCTTTCTGTTTTGATTCCTGATGGTGAAGATTTTGTGCAACCTGATAAGCTTATAGGGTACTTTCCTTTTCTTGCACCAGAATGTGTAATGGAAGGCAGGGTAGCAAAGAGTTCAGATGTGTACGCCTTTGGTATGCTTTTTCTTGTGCTGTTGACGGGAAAAGCTTCTATATTCTCTCTAACCGGTGAAGGGGACACCGAAATTTCATTGGTTTGTTGGGTAAAAGAAGGAATTGAAAAGAACTGCATCAATGAGATTGTAGAGCCTTTTATCATTTCTAGCAAAGTGACTAATAGTGAGCTTCTCGATCAACAATTAAGAGCTTTGATTAAGCTTGCCCTTCGGTGCACTGAAAAAGATGAAGGTAAGCGGCCAACGATGATGGAGATTGGAACTGAACTCCAAAACATGATGAAGTCTTTAGAAACTGTCTCCTAGCACTGGCAGAGCAGAGATCTGAGTTTCTTGCGTTGGTTAAACAGTGTAGCTTTCCGTTCTTTCACACCAAAGATCAAGGTTAGTAACAAGTTGTTGCCTGTTGGTGTTTTAGTTAGCTTGTTTGACAACTGGAATTGTTGGCTATTTTTGTTGGCTTTTATGCAACTATTTGGAGAAACGTTTGATAAAATGGGGGATTCACAGTTAGCTGTTTATTAGATAAAACACGTAGGTTGACAAGCTTAAAACTAATGAAAAACCATTTTCAAAAGCACAAAGTGAAAGCACTTGTAACAATGAAAAATGCCAATAACAAGAGAGTATCATAATAGATTAATATCAAATCATATGTGTGCTTTCTTTTCTGCTTGAAACTTTTGGAATATACAATTATAAACATATGTACATAAAAGTATAACCAAAATCAAATGCCTAAAAGTAGTACAATTACACTGAAATTATATTCATAAAAGAAGCTTTAGTCTTTGTTAATTGCTTACAAATGTTGTTTAATTCATAATCAATCCCACTCAAAGAACTCTCCAAAACATCTAATCTCTTCTTAACAACACTAAAATCCACTTTCTCTTCATCAAATGCTTGTAAAACAACATCTACATCACTCAATTCATTCCCTGTTTTCTTTAATTTCTCTTCAACAATCCCACTTTTTCTCTGTTTCTTCACCATCAACTTTGAAAACAGAGCAAAACTTCTAGATGTCATCTTGGAAGACATTAATGGCATTCCCAAGAATTTTAGAAGTGATTCAAGAACAGAAATGTTTATAATGCTTACACATTTCAGAACTCTAATCACCTCAAATTCTTCATTAAACTCATTTTTTGATACCAAATTCCCTTCAAATTGCCTTAACTCTAAAACAAGACTTTTAGCAGTTTTTGCTATCTCTTTTCTCAATGAAAAATAGGTTGAAATCTCAGTTTCTTTATTCAAAACCCCGAATCCTTGAATCGATTCGAGTAATCTGAACATAATCTGCTTTGATGTTCCGGAAATTTCGAGAAGTTTAAAGGTTCTTTCAACTAAGGATTTAACATGGGTTTGATTATTTCCAAAAGAAAGTGAAAGAGATTGTTGGGAAAGAGGCAAACTAAGAACATCATCAACACATTTGTACAATCTTGCAAGACCTTTTAAGCCAATGCAGATTGTTTCAATCAATGATTTTGATGATGCTTCAGCTTTTCTTAGCTTTACAAGCTCTTGTTCAATCTTTTGAAGTATTGGGTATGATTTTGGAGGGAAACTTATTGATCTTGTATGATTTATTGAAGTTGCCATATGTTTTTGAAGGCAGTTTTTTTGTTTTGGGTAAGAATAAATAATCCCCGTAGTTGGTTAGAATCGAATTCTTTCAGATTATTCTGTAGGCGGTGAGATTTTAGTTGGCGTTGAGAATCAAACTCTTTTCTATCTTTCTGAAGGCCTTTGGTTAGCTATTTCTATTTGGGTGTAGAAATGAAAGTTTGGAGTTAAATGGAAGCTAAAGATAGTATTTATATGTGCTAGAGAAGGACACAAAAGAGAGGGAATATGGAAGAATACAGCTAAGAGGTGTTTGTTAAGAGGGCAATTGAATCAGAAAGTGAAAGATATTAATAATTGTTGTGTTGGAGAAATGAAAACCACCAAACCAATAGAGAATGCTGATTATATATGGTATTATACTGTGGTTTGGCTGTTACAGATCTGTCCGTGTGGGATTTTACATGTTTGGTGGGTTGGCTTAATTTTATTTTTTTTATTAGATTTAGACTCTTGTGCATTTTAATTGATCAGGCTACACATATCTAGGAATTTATTTGTCTAAAAGGACAAAACAAACGCGGTATTGTGGATTTTTGACACATAACACAATATAGACTATAGTGACTATACCATCTTACCTAGTTAAAACTTTATTTTAGCTTTCTTTGCTAATTTATTGTTATTGTTATTTTTAGAAGTTGTTTAATTGGTTAAGCCACTTTCAAGTATAAAAAATTTCTAAATTCTAACGGTCTGTTTGATTAGTGATATTAAATAATAGTAATGAGAATGATTTATAATGTAAAATTTCATAAAAAGTTTTATGTCATTCTCATAGTGATGACATGAAACTTTGATTGTAAAAAGTTTTTTATGTATAAATTTCCATTACTACCTTATACCACATCTTCTAATGGTAATACATTGGAATGAATTTTATGTAGAAAATGAGATGATTGGAGTTGGACAAACATGACCATCAAGATAGCCAAGAGATTTTTCAACCAAAATTACCCAAGTTTTTATTCTCATTACTATTGTTTAATACCAATTAGCAAACGAGTCGTTAATAGTCTGACCTGAATTTCCACTTTACCTTTCATAAAAAATATTAAAAAAAGGCCAATAATTTAATACCATATATAATTTTTTAAAAAATAAAACGACACTTCATCAATTTGGTATAAGATTTACGCCAACTTGTTTTGGTACCATTAGCTAAATAGAAACATAGAGGCTAACCTATGATTCTAAATTATAATTAGGTCATAGTATGTTAATCTACCAAAACTTTAATGATAACCGATGGTTAGCCGCTTACTAACAACCGACTCCTAAAAACAATGGCCTTAAGCATGTTAACAGTAAGACATAAACAAAGGGAATATAATTGATTTAGATGCCCCTCAATGTTTAAGCAAACTGATTATCATCAAGATTCTATAATTTAGAAATAATAATGTGGGTGGATTGACATTGATGAGCTAATTGTTTAGTAGTTACTCCCTCGTGTCTAAGAGTCTCTCCCATTTTATAAAAAGGTTCTCACAAAAAGTATCTAAGGAGCCAAATTTAAAGGGATAGATCAGATTAGTACTTACTCCCTCTGTTTTCATATCTTCTTTTCAAATAAAATTATAAATTTTAGTGTCAAATTTTGACTATGATTTCTCATCGATCCATATGAAAAAACATATTCATGTTGAATCTTAATTGATTCGTCTTAATATATACTTTCTATATATTAACTTTTTAGAATTTTTAAAAATTCACAATTTAAATTATTTGATTTTTAAATTTGTGTTGGAATTTGTATAAAAAGTGAATGAGTAGAATAAATGAAAACTAAGTAATTAAGAAATAAATTTATATGAATAATCTAGTTGACTCATACTACATTATGTGCACGAGAGGACTGTTCCCTTTCGCTTGTTATTTATTAAGGAAGCTTCTCTATTCTGCTACCTACTATTTCTGATTATGAACATGACAACAGGGATTAGAGGAACTTGTCATAAATCAGTTTTCTATATACAACTAAATTACACTTCTATTTTAGACCCTTTTGTATAAGACAATGAACTTCTTGCTTGTGATGAACACCAAATGTAGAACTCCGTGAAGATTTGACGATTGCGACAAGTAAGTCACTTGGAAACTTGATATAGATTGAACTTTAAAGGCGATGTGCAAATATTTTGTTTGTGATATTTCCCCACAAAGATACTTGGATTATTTGGGTTTGAAATACCGAAACTCACAAAAGAGGTACAATCAATCACATTAAACAATAAATACAAAGTGATTAATCTAGATGATTAAGTTTTTGTGGAAGATAATAAAATCAGAAACTTTGTGAAGAGTTTATAAAGTTCTTTACAAGTTCAAGCAAGAGAGATAGACAATAATATAATCTTAGTTTTAAAAAATGAATTTTTGCTTCAGTTTTAATTACATTACCTAAAATTTTGCTTCGATCTTAATTACATTAAGTATTTTTTACTTTGAATGATTCCATAAGTAATCTGTTATGTGTTTTTTTTTTGAAAATTATATTGAAAGATTAATTTTTTCAAACTATGTTTATTTTCAAACTTTGTACATATCTCAATATTTACAGCATTGTGTATTACACAAATTGCATACTGGTATGATTATAAAATGGTAAAATATACAAAATTATTATGTTGACTTCAAAAGAACTTGAAAATTTATATTAAATCAATAGAAATCAAAGATACAAGACTTCTAATAACCTAACACATATTACATCTATAATAAAATAGGAAAAAAATATTCCTTATAATTTCACCTTTTACTCACTTTTGTTTAATAATTTCATATAATAATTTTAATGTCTGAATTTGCGGTCTTTGCTAACATACCTACTAAAATATGATTTGCTACAAGCCTGAAATAGGATGTTCCGAAAACAACAAAACTCCACCCTTCCTCATGGGCCACCGCAACCCTGCCCAGCCCAATCCCTTTCTTCTCCCCAACACAATCCCGCTCTGCTTCAATCTAAAATAATGGTTTTTTTTTAAAAAAAAAAAAAATCTAATAATTCATTGATAAAAATGTCATACAACTTCTACAATAGAGTAACAATCGATTAAATACATAACAATTTTAATCAAATAAGATTCTATTATAAAAAAGTCACGATTATTATAAAGGAGATATAACATTGAAGTATTCCCTTTATTATATTGCTACTTGATACAACCTCCTCCGAGGGGTCTTTAGATTTGATGTGACTTTGAAATAGAAAAAAGTTTGATACTATTGATTGTATTAGCAAAACTGACACCCGTAATGACGTCATATACCTTTTTATGATCGAATTGATAATAAGACTCTAAACTCTCACCATGAGAGAATTTAAAACCCAATATATGGGTAGTTTGAATCCAATAAACAGATAAAACAACTCTATAATATAGAGAGAATGAAATTTATTTATAACTAAGAAAAAAAAAAAGCGAAACTAAAGAAATTGAAGGCTTACTATCAACCATAAGTTTGATAGTAGCCCAAAACTAACTATAGAGACTAGGACTTTTTGAGTAAAAAAAGGAGAGAAGAGAGAAAAAGGATTACCTTTAATTTTAAGTTTCGTTCACACTATTCTATTGTATAGTTTCCAAACAACTCTTACTATTATCCAATCGTCCCCAATCACCACTCATACCACAAATTAGCTTATTCTTGACAACAAATAATTTCAACCAAATAATTTATTAAATATTAACATTAAATAATTTAACCACTTAATTAACATCTGATATATAAATAAGCTAAAATTATTTAATAAGCTATCTATCAAACATCCCATTGAAAAGACTTATTTATTTGGGAAATTGGAAAGTTCTAACTAGATACGATTCTTAAAGCTAAACCTTTGACTTTTAATTACAATTAATGAAGTAATGTGGGTATGTTGTATAACAGCTGTTGTACACAATTGCGCTCCAGTAGCAAGCAGCCAAGCACGTACTCAAACAATGCGCACGAGCTGTGTTATTTCCTTATCATTTTGTTGATACGTTTTCAGTGTTGGCTAAATGTTTATATTCAAATTGTTTAAAATAGATTCAATTACTTTATTTAATTGTTGTTATGATAGAATCAAAATTATTTAATAGTGCGTGCAGTTAACATTTCACATAATCAGTGATTAAGATCAAAATTCTACTTAGAATTATTGAGGGGATAAGATTGAAATCGGTAAAATTGAATCGTATGATCGTATAATTCTACAAATATGCATTAATGTGCTTTGGATTAACGATCATCAATTATATTTGTTCTTTTTAATATGCATTAATGTGCTTTGGATTAACGATCATCAATTATATTTGTTCTTTTTAAGTTTTAAAGTATAAGTAAAAACGTATTTGACTTTATCTATTAAGTTTTGAAAAAAAAATACTTTTACTAATCATTTTCAAATTGCAAATCAAGAAAATCTGAATGGTTATTTGACAAATATATTTTTGTGTATAATTTCTAACAACTGCATATATATATATATATATATATATATATATATATATATATATATATTGGATATGATGAATTGCATATTGAACGCTATATAGTAGTATTCAGACAAATAATTATGCAAAACTCAATGAAAATTTAATATTAAAATCAGTCACAAAATATATTCATCTAACCATAGTGTATACAGATTATCTAATTAGTGTTATATACTTGAATACAAATATTTAATATCAAACTAAAAAGAAACGATATTCATTAGAAAGGCTTTTGTTTGAATAAGTTGGTGAGACATTTTGTTTAAGACAGTCTGAAGGCTCTCCATTACGCCCACCAAGCCCTTCAATTTCGTTATCGCAATGCACAACTTATCATCACTTGCTGCTGATCCCCCTAAAACTAATTCATGTAACACATTATCAACATCATTTATCTGATTTCCCGTCTCAAATTTGCACGCGGATCCCTTGTTCATCAACTTTGAAACAATTGTCCTCTTAGGCTTAGACACCGGCGATGACTCAAAATTTAACAGTGACTCAAAAACAGACAAGTTAATAATACTAACACATCTAAGTGATTTAATCAATGTTGATGCATTACATTCTTCTTGATGTTCTTCCCCAAGGAGTTGATTTAATGTCATAACTACATTTTTAGCCTTCTTAATAACCTCCTTCCTTGTGGAAGTATAGATACCGATATTGGTTTCAATGTTGGTGTCTTCTTTTGATTCAGAAAGAGAAGATTTAAGCAGTTTAGTGATTGCGCATTGTAGCTGCACAATCTCCATGATTGAGCCGCAAATGTTAAGTAGGCTCGAGCATCTCTTTAACAACACACCCACATGTTTTTCATGTTGTGAAAGTGAAAGAGCTTGTTGGGTCATTGGAAGACTCAGAGCTTTGTTAATGCATTCATACAATTCTGATAAACCCGAAACACCATTTATGATTCTTTCTGAAGCTGATGTTGCTGATTCCTCTTTGATTCTGAGTTTTTTCAGCTGTGTTTCGATTTTTTGGTTGATAGGATTTAACTTTGAAGGTAAGCTCAATGATCTTGTTTGTTGGGCTTTATTCATTTCCATTGCTGGGTTTTTCTTTTGGGTTAGATGAAGATTTTGATTGTTGAAGAAGATTTTGATAAATTTCCATTAACATATAGTCCATATATATGAGTTGGAACCGACATGACAGATATTAACCTTGCTTAGTCAATGGAAAATTGCAGGATTTGTCTTAATATTGTGGTTTCCTTGTCTTTTACTATTATAATTAGCAAAAGTTTAGTGATTGATTATGATACTGTTTATTTGTGAAACAATACCAAATACACAATATATATATATATATATATATATATATATATATATATATATATATATATATATATATATATATATATATATAGATTTTGGTGTGGTTTTTGCTTGGAAATAACAATTAATTGTTGGAAGAAAGCTAGATCCGAGTGATTGGGTGTAAAATAATTGTGGCTTTACAACCTGGTGCGCCCCTGTAAGTGGACAAGAAATGAACAAAAGCAGTTGAATAGTGAGTAAAAGTAGGTATCAAAATAGGAGTGTATAGATGATGGAAAAATAAGGAAGGATCATGGAATGTGTTTCGATAAATTATGCACACGAGTGTGTTGTCTTGATTTGTCATCATGTGGATTGTGGAAGGTAAGGGAAGCTTCTATATTTTCCTATGACGTCTCAAAGTATACTTGCACATGTCTATGAACTATAGTACTTCATGATTCTACAAAATTTTCATCTTGGTGTTTATAGCAAATGGTTTTTAATTGTAATTAGCTATATTAATTGGTTCATTTGATCAGTTAAAAGTGTTGATTTTATTTGTTGATTTTTAAGGTATAGCTAGATAGGTCAACTATTTAAGAAAATGTTCAGGAAAATTGTATATTAAATGTTGGATATTTATTAAAAAAAAAAAGTGGGTTAATAAGTTCAAAGCCAACTTTTTCATTTTGTTTTAAAATTCGGCTTATTAAATATTATTACTACACATAACAAATTAACTTTTTCTTCATTATTGTTGTTAATAATACAAATTAATCATCTTATTCCTTTTTTCCAATGAAATTGCACTCAACTTCTATTTAAGTTTATCTGACTTATTTTGTGTTATTTTTTATATGATCATATACTTCTTTCATTAAATATAATTTACTATTTTATTCTCTTCCTTTATCTTTATTTTTTAATTTTTTTTTTCATATATTCGTCTTTTATATAACTACAACTTGATATTCCAAATAAAAGCAAGGGAAGAGAAACATTGGCGGATCCAACAGATGTCAATATGTCAATTGACATCCCTCAAATGTTTTTAAAAAAACAAGAAATATCAATGTGTGAAGTTGGATAAGTTAATAAAAGTGATTTGCTTCTAAATTGAAGGTCTTGATTTTAAAATCCAAGATCAACATATTTTTTAATTTTTTTGATTTGAAGTATTCTCATTACCTAATATCTACTCCTACTTCAAAACTACTTTTTTCAGGTGAATCGATATCATCCTTCTTACCAAAATCACTACTAACATATATAAATCTCATTGCTAATAACATATATGCACTGCATCGCCATTGATCTTAAAAAATAATCATCATTAACGAACATATTTATTTCATTTTACAAATTTTATATCAAGATGTCTGATCCAGTCCCATTAATATAGACGTACACCTAGTTTATTGTTTCAAACATTAACCTTATTCATACTATATAATTTCAAATATATTTTTTTAAAGTTTATCGACATCACTATATTTTTAGTTATTTGTACATATTCTATTTATTGTGTATCTTAAGTTATTTGATTATTATTCATGGTCAATGTGGGTTGTAAGTTGCAGGTTTCTGGGTAGTTGTAGATTTTTCTCTCTTTAAAGACCTTTTTCGAGTAGAGGGACTTTTTTACCGTACTCTCCACTATGATTATGAGTTGCCAATACCCATACTCTACTTGATTCATTGTCCAAAAACAGACAGCGCCACGTTGTAAGGCCTCAACAAAACACCAAATCATTCACAGTTTTGTTCAATCTCCTCTACATTGTATTGTTTTTAGATTAAAAAACCTCATAATCATTTGTTAAACCTTTGTTAATTATAATAGTAAAAGACAAGGAAACCACAATATAAAGACAAATCCTGCAATTTTCCATTGACTAAGCAAGGTTAATATCTGTCATGTCGGTTCCAACTCATATATATGGACTATATGTTAATGGAAATTTATCAAAATCTTCTTCAACAATCAAAATCTTCATCTAACCCAAAAGAAAAACCCAGCAATGGAAATGAATAAAGCCCAACAAACAAGATCATTGAGCTTACCTTCAAAGTTAAATCCTATCAACCAAAAAATCGAAACACAGCTAAAAAAACTCAGAATCAAAGAGGAATCAGCAACATCAGCTTCAGAAAGAATCATAAATGGTGTTTCGGGTTTATCAGAATTGTATGAATGCATTAACAAAGCTCTGAGTCTTCCAATGACCCAACAAGCTCTTTCACTTTCACAACATGAAAAACATGTGGGTGTGTTGTTAAAGAGATGCTCGAGCCTTCTTAACATTTGCGGCTCAATCATGGAGATTGTGCAGCTACAATGCGCAATCACTAAACTGCTTAAATCTTCTCTTTCTGAATCAAAAGAAGACACCAACATTGAAACCAATATCGGTATCTATACTTCCACAAGGAAGGAGGTTATTAAGAAGGCTAAAAATGTAGTTATGACATTAAATCAACTCCTTGGGGAAGAACAAGAAGAAGAATGTAATGCATCAACATTGATTAAATCACTTAGATGTGTTAGTATTATTAACTTGTCTGTTTTTGAGTCACTGTTAAATTTTGAGTCATTGCCGGTGTCTAAGCCTAAGAGGACAATTGTTTCGAAGTTGATGAACAAGGGATCCGCGTGCAAATTTGAGACGGGAAATCAGATAAATGATGTTGATAATGTGTTACATGAATTAGTTTTAGGGGGATCAGCAGCAAGTGATGATAAGTTGTGCATTGCGATAACGAAATTGAAGGGCTTGGTGGGCGTAATGGAGAGCCTTCAGACTGTCTTAAACAATATGTCTCACCAACTTATTCAAACAAAAGCCTTTCTAATGAATATCGTTTCTTTTTAGTTTGATGTTTAATATTTGTATTCAAGTATATAACCACTAATTAGATAATCTGTATACACTATGGTTAGATGAATATATTTTGTCACCGATTTTAATATTAAATTTTCATTGAGTTTTGCATAATTATTTGTCTGAATACTACTATATGGTGTTCAATATGCAATTTATCATATCAAATATATATATATATATATATATATATATATATATATATATATATATATATATATATATATATATATATATATATATATATATGCAGTTGTTAGAAACTATACACAAAAATATTATTGTCAAATAACCATCCAGATTTTTTTTTCAAAACTACCTTGGAAAAAAGTTATTACTTTGTTAAAGACTATTATTTAACGATACACGTCTAAATTTTTGTTAAGCGTACCATGTGCAAGTGACATGCAATTTAGCTACGAAGAAGCTAGTAGTCTTTAACAAAGAACTAACTTTTTCTTGTTAGTTTTTGACAAAAAAAAATGCAAGTAGTTTTTGATAAAAAATTTCTTACGCAAAGAGAAGTAACAAGGCCAGAACAAAATAAATCCATAAAGGAGAACCTCCATTATTTGTATCATCATTATATTGTTAGATACTTCAATATTCCAAAGCTTTGTGTAGTCAAAAGAGTATGATAAGAATACAAGAAAAAAAAAAAATAAAAGTTTTCAAGAATGTAAGCCACTTAAAATTTTCAAAATCATATCGAAAGTAAGGATGCAGTTCACTCAAATCCTTTGCTATTAGTGAAATCCAAATTAGACCCTCGTTTAGATTTGTTGTATAATATAACAAAGAAATTATTGTCAAAAATAGAATTTTTGTCGAAAACTACCTTAAAATTTTTTTAACAAAAACTAACTCAAAAAAGTCTAACCAATACAAAGTACGAGAAATTTAATAATTAACCGTCTCTCACAATGTGAATCTAAAACAAGATCAGCGGAGAGTGGAGAGTGAAGTTGCATGTTTGGGAATGTGGAAGTGGACTAAAACCATAACCAAAACGTTGATGGGCCAGAAGAACATTTTTCTAAATGACCGGGAACGTTGAGTAGTTGCGTGTTTTATACGGCGGCCCATGATCCACCTTGATAATGGCAAGTTGGGTACCCAAGTTCGTAATTTTTCTACTTATTGGACTTTTTGCCCACCATTAAGAGGCACTGGCGGACTCTATATATTTTGTTTATGAGGATCTTCGAAATTTATCATACAAGAAAAAATAAAATTGAAGGAAGGGAGATATTTTATCACCTAATTTATCCACAATTTTTCTTTGGAAATCCATTACAAGACATAATTTAGGAAAAATTATTCAAAAAGTTAATTTTTTTGGCCATCTACCAATAAAGGGCCCAACTTTCAATTATTCAATAAAAATACAATCTTTTGTTCATTTTTGCAAACAAAAACCTATTTTATTAAATCGGTATCAATATTTATTTTCTATACCAACCAAGTCATAGATGTTGCTTTTATTTTATTTGTAAAATGAACAAAAAATTGTATTTTTATCGAATAATTGAAATGCTGGCCCTTTATTTACATATGACTGAAAAGTTAGCTTATTGGAAATAATGTTTCCTATAATTTATGATGAGATCTGAACCGTCTCAAACTCTAATTTATGCTTGATAGTGATTATGAGACTTGATTGGGTCAATTGGGTTAGTTTTTGTTAAACAAATGTAGACCAAATTGGATACCCATTCTGAAAACGATGTTATATTAGAGTTCAAACAATGTGTTTCAAACTCCAATATTCCCAAGATCGAATGTATGAAGTCTCGTGACAAACAAATTACGCTATCAATGATATTGATGTTTGTAGGAGAAAATAATGCAATAAAAACGACGCAAAGATTTAACGAGGTTCACCCAACTTAGGCTACGTCATTCGGTGTGTAGTATCTCTTATATTATTAAAGGAGTTCAAAGAACTCTCAAATATTGAGAGTTACAATAGAGAAGAGATATAGGCTAGTGTTTGGCTTGGGGTATATTTTGTGGATGTGTTACAATGGCATATGAGACCTCTATTTATAGAGATTTGTACATTAAAGAGTATTATATAATTAAGGCTAAGGATTAATGCACAATAAACACAATAAACAACTTCAAAGAACATAAAGAGTCCAAAAATTGAATCCAATGCTAATGCTTCATTACTTGGATGCCTCGTATAAGAATCTTCACCCTTTAGTCTCCTTATTAACTATCATCCATCATGCCTTAAATACCATCATAATATGATGTTTAAGTGCCTCCATCAACACACCATTTACTCTATGCATTGTTCACCAACTTAAACACCGTCATTAACACATAAATTAATCCACCAACTTAATTACACATTAAGTGACTAACTTAAACACCCATAAGATTCCACTTCTATGCACTTACTTATGTATAGAATTGATTTGGTGAATTCAAGTCACCATTTAACACTAACACATTCAACTATTCCGATTCATATTGTATTATAAATTTTTTTCTCTCTTAAAACACTCATAGAATCCTTATCGATATCTTCACTACTTTTCACTTTTCAAATTTGTATATTAAAATTTTCTATCTAAAATCAAAAACATAAACTTTTAACTTTTATTATATAATTATCTTATAATATATCGATTATTTAACTCTATTTTTGCTTATATATGAAATACGATATATAGTAAATCTAAACTACTCCTGTAATTTTTTACTAATGTATAAATTATTTTACTTTGAAATTTAAATTTTTGAGTTCGTTCATGTTAAACGCACGTGGCCCCTGGTTCTCTTTTAAGTAAGCTTTAACATTAGACATGTACGTTCTAAGTGCACAATCAATAAGCTTCTTCATGAAGATGATAGAAAAGACAATCCATTCGTGTGCATTTTTATTTTGCAAGATCGATCATTGATCAATAATCTCTACGCTTATGCTTTTAATAATACTTCTATACTAAAATTAAACATCAATAATAATTAAAATTTAATGATTGTTCTGTTATGGAGTGCACCAGGCTGTCCTGGCCACCAGCCACCAGCCACCAGCCACAGCCAATGATAAAATCATTTCAAGAATTTAAAAGGAAGAATGGATCAAGTGTTCTCTTTTCATTTGGCAATCATAATCAATTCTTGACAACTTTGATAACGATTATATGAGACAAGTGAAGCGTATTTGTAGGTTAAGCTTTGCAATTTGCCATTTGATTATCCAAGCTTACAATCTGTCATGTCTAGACCTACTGAAAAGGTCCGTCGGACAGATTATTTTCAAATTCGAATAATTTGAGTCGGGTTGTTTTCGAGTTGCATCATATTCGATCAAGTTATTTTTAATAACTTTATTATTAGACTTATACACGACAAGACCCAAATAAGAGAAGAATTCGCTGCATCCATATCCAATGAAGTTTCATCTTAGAATCAATTGGTGATAACAGAAGTAACCTATTAAGCTTATTTGTTAGTCAACCTTTCTAGGGTCTGTTCTGAGGCCGTGCGAGGTACCCAACCGCACAAGGCCCCGAACTTAAAAGGCCTCATATTAAAAATTATTGTAAGATAACATATTATTGTAGTAGAGTAGTTGGTAAAAGTTTTACTTAATTTAGCAATGGTCATATGCTCAAAACCTGTTGATTATATTTTTTCTCTCCTTTTTTTTATCATTTTTCAAAATAACTCTTTACTTTTCAAATATTTTTTCTTACCTCATTTAATGTTTACACATTCATCAAATATCAAATATCACTAACTTAAATTATAAAAATAATCAACTTATTATTATTGGTCATCAATTTATTACTATTTTTTCTCTTCATTTTAACATTAGAGAAGAACGTTTAATTTTTAACAACTTAATTTAAGTTTAAGAAATAAAAATTGTGTTGAGTTTTTATTTTGTTTAAAAAAATCTTTTTTATAATTATGAAGGGCCCCGATTTTAGAAATTTATGAAAAATAAACAGGGCCTCGAAATTATTTGCTCCGCCCCCGAATGAGATCACATATAGGTTATTTTTCCAACAATTTTTGGGGTGGATCAATCTTCATCAGATCATTTTCGGGTCATGTCCATGTTTAATCTTATAAATAATGAGAAGTATAAGAGCTTATATCATCTTATCGAGTCTATATACTCTGAAAACCCACTACACCCAAAAGAAAAAGAAAAAGAACCCATTAGCCATGGCTAGCAATTCCACAGAATTGAGCAAAACCCATCAAATAAGATCATTGAGTCTACCCTCAAAGTTGAATCCCATCAACCAAAGAATAGAAACAGAGTTGAAGAAGCTCAGAATCAAGGAAGAATCCTCAAATTCAACCTCAGAAAGGATCACAATTGGTGTTCATGGTCTAGCACAACTTTATAGATGTATCAATCAAGCCCTGAGTCTTCCATTGACTCAACAAGCTCTCTCACTGCACAAGCATGAGAAGCATATGGGTGCATTGCTGAAGACATCCTCGAGCCTTCTGAATGTCTGCAGC
The DNA here is from genome assembly GCF_026212465.1 of Amaranthus tricolor. Taxonomy (NCBI): domain Eukaryota; kingdom Viridiplantae; phylum Streptophyta; class Magnoliopsida; order Caryophyllales; family Amaranthaceae; genus Amaranthus; species Amaranthus tricolor. Next base: position 34,545,959 of record NC_080049.1, read on the forward strand.
TCGATCAGGGAGATCGTGCATCTACAAGAATCAGTCACCAAAGTGCTCAAATCCTCGATTTTTGACAGCAAAGAAAACTTTGACATTGTTAGTTATATCGTTTCGAGAAAGAAGGTAATTAGGAGAGCCAAAGACGCGATTTTGGCCTTAAATCAACTCAATGCCGAAATTCTTGGAGACGAGGATTCGAATTCCCATCTACAAACAATGATTAAATCAGTTAGATGCATTAACATTATTAACTTATCAGTCATTGAATCATCCTTGGTTTTTCTGTCAACGCCTGTGTCTAAGGCTAAAAGATCATTGATTTCTAAGCTGCTGAATAAGGGAGATCAAAAGAGTGGTAATGAAATAAATGATGTTGATAATGTTCTTCACGATTTGGTCTTAAGGAAAGATTTAAGTCATGATAGGTTGTGTTTTTCATTAACAAAATTAAAGGCATTGTTAGATGTCATGAAGGATATTGCAAATGGGCTAGAATATATGTGTAGGGAGCTATCTGAAACAAAAGTCTGTTTGATGAATATAATGTCTTTCTAGTTTAGGAATTTTAAATCTTTTGTACACTATACCCTCTTATCATATAGAAGTATGTATAAACTTCGTAGACATGTACTTTTTGAAGCTACTTGTACGTGCTCACCTTTTTACTAGTTGTTGGGATACGGGCTACTTTTCAGTTGTCACGTGCTGACTCTATTTTGTGTATTGTTGTGAATGAGCTATGACAATGGTGAAGAAACAATAAAAAAACAAGTGCAAAGATAAACAACCAAAACAGAGCACAACAATGGAGAAGACAAAACACACAATCTATGAGGTATCTATGGAAACCTCCCCTCAAAACAAGTATCTTATCATTAATATACTCAACAATACATTAATGACTCACCTTACAAGCTTCAAGACCAATCTCCCAAAGTAAAGACCTCACCTTTAATGGTGATCTCTCACAAATTACTAATACAATGAAGAACTCTCTTGGATAAACCCTAGTTGCTTCTAGCGTATTAGCTTCACTCACATTACCCTAATGATGCTCTAAGACTTCTTACTAATGTCATACAACACATTAGGGAACCCTAGAACCAATGGCTTAAAAGCCTAAACATTTCCGCAGCAAAACAGAATCGCATACTGTCGAGGACCTGTATGCCGCTTGACCCGAGCAGCCTTGCTCGACCAGTCGAGCAGGACTTCAGATACCACTGTTTTGTAGCTGCTGCTTGGCTCGATCGAGCCATGGTGCTGGACCTGTCGAGCAGCCTTCACAGTCTCCCAATCTTCGTGCTTTCCCATCATTGAGACACTCTAAACCATCCTCATCAATCACTTCATTGATTGATCCAAACCTTTGCACTCCATATCCCATGGCACACCCCACACCACTCTCAAGTGTGCAAGACATGGCATGAGCTACAAGGTGCTCAAAGTCATCATCAATAAGGTGGGAATTGGCTCTTGATTCAACATGTATAAATCATGAATTTAGAAGTAGACATGCCAAGTCCAAAGTAAGAGCATCATGGTGATGAAAATGATCATGTACGTCCAATCCTTTAAACTAAATCTGAATAGGAGTAACGAGTAAAAGAGATTAAAGTGAAAAGAAATATTTTTTGTATTTTCTCGATGATATCTAGACAAACATACAAAGTTATATATACACGGAAGCCACGTGAGAGACACCTTGTATAAGCTTATGAAAACATCTAATGTGTCTCAAACATGTTTAAAAGACTTATTGTAAAAAGCTTTCGTGAAGCAATCAACTCAATTCAAGTATTAAACGATGTATCGATATAGTGAAGACTCGTGACCCCATCCTTTATGCAACATGTCGCGACTTAGAATTTACAATTGACTATAGGCATTTGTCAAAGTTATTTCCTTTGTCAGATTCATTCTAATAACGCCACTTTCGTAACTCGGTCTCAAAATATGTTCCAGTTTAATTAAAATAATAGACTCATACGAAACAGAAGTTATACGTAACAATGCGCCCGGAGGATGAACTTGATGGGTGATGGAAACACAAAAATATATCTATGAGATAGAACTAAAAGAAGATAAAAGAAACATGTACTTGAATACCAAGTACCGACCAAAAAGAGAAAAGATCAAGAGAGGACCATACCCAAAAATCCAAGTGATAAAATTGCATGTGCTTTCAATGTGGATGTTTCTACACTCATCTGACAATCCTGTTTCTGGTAACACTATTCTGAAACATGCACAAATACATCATCTATTCTTATATCTTTCTTATGATCATTAAAATGTTACAATTAATCTGCAGAAATTCTCCCATATATGTAGACAAGTTTTGCATTCATCTGAGCTGGGAACAATGTATATTAGCTACAATACCATTAGCCCTCCATATCTTTTTGATCAATTCATAACTCAGATCATATATTATTGGAAAATTACATGAATTTTACAGTGTTCACAATCACCTCCAAATTCAGTGTTACTATGGTTTCTCAGTTAAACAGCTTCTTTTTGTTTCCTTGATACCAACAAGTTTGAGACACAATATAGCAGGTATTCCTCTAATTGATTAATATGCAAAACAAATGTGTAGATTATGCTGTCTCCTATGTAAATATATTAAGTCTTTTACAAATGCGGTTCTTTTCATACAAATCTAAATGCCAAAATGCGAGGGAACCAAAAGCTTATTATGAGAGGTTTTGGCAAATGGCTTATAGCTGGTAATTGATAGTTGATTATAGTGGCTGATTTGACTAACTGATTTTATTAATTGGTTTGACCAGGTAATTTTGAACCCGCTGCTATAAGGAGCTTGTTCAAAAACAACTTATTCGTATCAATAAGCTGTTTCAACCAACTAATTCACCAAACACTAATATTTGCTGATTTGACCACCCATCCTCTATTTATATCAAAATAAGTTAAAATTGCTCAATAAGCTAATTTGCCAAACAACCCTTATCAAGAGTTTGAATGTAACACATTCTCTTCTCGAACCTGACGCTAAATAATCACGCCATTTTACATGAGCCCCACATGCTCTTCTCAAATGAGGGATAGATTAGATTTGAATCTGTGACCTTCCGTCACGTTAACTTTGGTATCATGAGAAGGAATTAAAGTTAACCAAAAACTTGAACTGATAATTGAAGCCTGAAATTTGAGCTTGTACACAAGACCCTTATAAGAGGAGAGTTAACAGGACACAAACCCGATGAGGTTCCATCCTAAAATCATATGACAATGGGAAAAACGGCTTCAATAACATATAAAGTGTGCACACCATCATCTTTAATTCATCAATATGGGATAAACCATCCCAACGGAACCCATGAAATGTCTTATATACTCTATTACTATTACAAAATGTTTTTCCCACAGCTGACATAAACAGTCACAGAAGGCATCAAACATGGCATAAAGATCGGAGTAGCCAAAGAAGTAGTAGTAATATAATTAAAATGAAGGTGTCAAATGGTAAGGTGAAGAGTGAAACCCTTTGTCTCCCTGTCTGTTTAACCATCATGTGGTACAGCTTAGATACGGTGACAAAATTAATAGGCTCCATATGTTGATTATTCATCATAGGAAACATTTTTACTGAAATTTATTAATACTCTATAAAGTATGATCGAGATCTCAAAGCATGTGACCGTATTCACCGTACAAAGGATTGTAGGAAAGGTTGTCCTCTCCTTAACTAAACCATGCTAATAAGTAATAGTCCTACATAATATGGAACTTTTTTCATTTTTAGTGACGTCAAATCAGTATATAGACCCATGAATCTCAAGGGGAGTGATAGCATGCTGTACGGCAACTTGAAAAAACACTATGCGCGCAACCTAAACATGTGCTTTAGTAACCCTACTATTGAATCAATATAATTGTCTTTTTTCAGTGTTATATTAGGATGGTAATGGGTTCAGGCCTGTTGAATCCGTCCCGGACTCATTCTTTTTTAAGAGTTTGGGTCTACCAATCTGATTCGTGTTGGATTTGGATCTAGAAAATATTTGACGGGTCCGGGTTCGGGTCCCAAGGTGCAGATTCGGATCCGAACCTAGATCCAACCTCGAGATCCAGACCCTAGACCCGCTCCTCAGACCCGGACTCGGACCCTATACAATTAAATATTTTTTTACTTTTTAGTAATTATTTTGTATTTGACTTTCATGGACTCGAACAAGTGTTTATAATACGATAATAAGTTGCTTACAAAAATACAAAAAGACTCGCAAAAGGTTTAATTTTGACAACCAAAGAGACTTTGTTTAAGACCCATTAAGGACCCATCAAGAACCCTAGATCCATCAGATCCGGAGAGTTTGGGTTTGGGTTTGAAAATTTTAGACCTTTAGGGTCCGGATCCGGATTTGGATCTATAAAAAATAAAAGGGTTCGAATTCGGGTCTGGTCAGACCCGCCCTATGACCCTCCCTAGTTATATGTAACATAATTTAATATTTAATTTAATTTTAATTGAATGATGTAGTTCATAACTAAAGCAGGTTCGAATTTATATCCCTCATACTTAGAGTAAAAGTCAACCACTATAATTAAAGAATCTAAAGTGTTGAAAATTATTAAATAAAATTTGATTGGTTTTTAGTACTTAATAAGAAATAAATAAAACACAAGTAAATAATTTAGAATAACAAATGTTTTCTAAAAATGTATATTTTGACATAAATCAAAAATAATTACAAGTAAGAGGCAACAGAATTGAACATATTAGTCTTTCAGTTAACTAATTGTAGTGGCTAGCTTTAAAAGCTAAACTCCGAAAATTTTCTTAATACTACTATGAGGCTTAATTATGTAAATTAATTTATTTATTTAATTGGTAAACCAATATTTTTGGTTAAATCATGTTTTTGGTTAATTTATTTAGTTGATGAGATGTAATAGAATAATTTTGTCTATCATACGCAAAACTGGAAAAAAAAAAATAGATGAAACAAATTAAATTTCTTGTATAAATTGTCAATTTTTTTTTAATCAATGTAAGAACTTAAGAATAAGCTGATTTATGTGTAGATTTTTGTTTGGCGTAAATTAAAGATAATAATAAAAGGGGTTTAAACTTTCAAATACAGAAAATTAAGGTCTTTGTTCGACAGGAACTCACATAAATGTTTGCATATGAACCAAAGATCAAGTCGAAGTTCCAACCAATCTTGATCATAACAATCACTCCAATTAGTTAACTGAACACAAGGCACAAATACACCATTTTAAAGGGCTAATTTCCCCTATTCAATACTTGGACGAAGTCCCAATATCCAATATATTTGAAATTGACGTACCAAATATTAGAATCCGCATCCGTATTCAATACTCGTACCCGAGTTCAGGTAAACATAGATCATACCTTAAGACGTCTGTGATAAATAAATTATGTCATTTCAACCAAATTTGATTTTCTAAGCTATTTATATGACAATTCATTACATACGAATAATTAGATCTTTTAAAATGGTTTTGTTTTCACGCTAATAAGTTATTATTATTAGATTTAAGTAAACCTTACATAAATAAGAATAACAAGATAATAAAGGACTAAAAATTTAGATTATTAACAGTAATAATAATTTTTAGAAACATTAAAAATAATAGTCGAACTAGTTCGGTAAACATGTAAAGATGAGTATTCGACTCACTCTATATCAGAATTTTGAATTGGCCCAGAATAATAAAAATTATAGTAATATAAAGTAGACTTTGTGAAAAAAGAAACAGAATAAATTGTGAATGTATAATTAATAAATACTTTCATATCTAAGTATAAGAGTCAATAGCTCCACGTACATATACACAGTTTCAGAATGGACAATGGAATACTATTGCAAAACAAAGAATAAACTATATCAAGTGACTATATACCTCTAGTACTATTACACTCATTGAGTAAGGATATTCAAAAGTGATACTCTATTTTGCAGTAAACATCTATAAAGACACCCAAGTTCCCCCTCTTGAATTTGAAGGCTAGCATCAAGAGCACGAATACTGTCTCGTACCATCATCACATCGACTTTTGTATGATCATTAAGGGCTAAATCTACACGAGAAACCTCATTAAGGATCCTCGTTTCCTTTAAACCCGCCCCTGAATTTTTGGTGACAAGTCTCGAGATCAATGACCATCCACTCGCCTTTGTTGAAGTAGACAAAAACGTAAAAAGCGACCTAAAAACAACCACGGTTATGCTATAAACTTCTCTAAAAAGTCTAACCAAATTCACCATAGAAGGTTCAATACCATTAAGCAGAGGAGCAGTAACTCCAAATTTTCCCTCGGCTTGTTTTAACACCTTTAGACATTTACCGACATCTTTTGCTAACTTCTTCCTAAAACTCGTGTACATACTTATTTCCTTCTCGAAGCTCGAATACCCTTTTCTTCGTAGCGCAGATTGTAAGTCACAAACCTGCTGCTTGAACCCTAAGATTACGTCTCTAGCCTTACTACACATATCAAGCACCAACACCGAGCTTTCTAAGGCTTCTTCAACCAATTTCCCTTGTTGGGTCGAAAAAGATGGGATCAAATCTTGTACGTGAGCATATAACTCTACAAGGTTAAGGAGACCGAGCTGAATCCCCTCGGCTCCTGATGAACAACAAGAACCTCGAGATTTCAACTTACTAATAGTTTCTTCGATTTTAAGAGTCGTTGGGTGATTTCTAGCAGGTAAACTAATAGACCTAACAGGTTGAGAAGAGGCAGAAGCCATATTTATTTATATTTTCAGAGAAATGAAAGAAATAGTGATCAAAAATTGCTCTGAAAAACAATGCTGGTTTAGTACAAGCTATTTATAGTAAGGATGACAACAGAAGAATAGAAAAGGCATAAGACAAGACAGCAAGAATAGAGCAGCATGTGAAGACTACGTGGGTTTTCCCATAACATACATTAATCTTTGGAAACAGTCAGTCCGACAGGTTGCCAACCCTTTTTTGTATTTTTCTTTTCATAAAAATATTTATTTTTTGTATGATTATATTATAAAAATTAAATAATTCATCACGAGAGTAGTGCAGAGATTACATTCTGGTAAAGAATCTACTAATTTTTTTTCTAAAACCAATCATTAGTTGATGACCAATATGATTTTCATAGTATTTATTTTATTATTCAAATTTGAAGAAATTAATTTAATTGGCATAATAAATTTGGCACAGAATCAGTAAAAGATAGGACTAAAAAGATTTTTGAAGTGGAGAAGTAGGGTAGTTAGAGAGCAGGATAATATTGCGGGAGAGTTATAAATATTGGAATGCTAATGGATTTGGAAACAATGGATGCCAATCAAAGGTAAAAACAAATTGAACAAAGTAGATGGTTTATGGAGACAATAATGTGTTTTTTAATCAATGGGAGTGGATAATGTTTGGCTAGGTCCTAATCCCTAAATCCTATAATCTTACCATGATTAAGGATTGATTAGGAAAAATTTTGAAATATAAGATTCTCTGGTGTTGTTAAACAGTTCGATCCGAATTGAAGTACGATTTGGGGTTGTTAGACGATCACATAAAGTAATACTTAGAACAATAAATTTCATCAAGTCCTGAATTCAATTCAATTCAGCCTAGTGTATAAGTTTCACTTACAAATTCCCATAGTTTAATTTTTATGCTAGAAAAAAAAACTCTCCCCTTTTTATAATAGAAATCTAATAGAAAAAAAAACTAATTCAAAATTATCAGTTATTTTTGTGAAAGACCGTTTCTCAAAGAGATAACTTCAAAATAAAAAGGCCTATTCTTATCTTCTCTTTAAATTGTATTAATTGGGCTTTATAGCATATATATCTAATGCGTCTCTCAGAGAGAACGTCTCTCACAACAATTTGTGTTAAATCATAGATATAAAGATTTGGCCACCTTTATTAAATGTTATTAATCCACTATTAGATAAGGTATGCAAGGCAAGAACATGCCTTGGCCCTTGGCTCCCCTACATGCTCATTACCGATCAAAATCTTGATGAACATGAAAAGGGTAGTCCAATTTTATGGCCCATGTTCATTAGCCTTTACAATGATAATTAAGCCGACCTTGTCAGTAGTCTTAATTTTTGAATCCAATTGCAAATGCCAAATTGGTTCTTAATGTGATTGGGGATGAGAATAAACCATCACTAAATGCAACTAAACAGCAAAAGCAGCTCAAATTACAAACACCCAGATTCCCATCACATGCTCACATTCTCTTGTCAGCTCAATCTAATCAATCCCACATTTTTACTCTGCTTAGGCCATCATCCGATCAATAATCAAGTCAATTCAGCACACATGTAAAGATGACTGTACGGCCTAGCATTCAAGATGACTACATAATTGAGCAATGACAGTCATTCAATTTCTAAAAACCAAACATTAGGCAACATATAATTTAAAAAAAAATGGTAAAATAAAGTTTCCCTTAAAAGGCAGGTCATCTTGTGCAGGAAAGTTTATCTTGGAACTTATGAATGGGGCCATTTGCCATGAGTAATGGGCATTGAAACATGACAGTTAACTTTTAGGTTTCAGGGCACAGACATAGTAGCCAATAGAAGAAAACTTTAATTGTTCATGTCTAGAAAATTGAATTTTAGATCAGCATGAATTTTCAGAAAGAACATGATAGGCATAGGCATATAAGATATTTATGTAAGACAAGCTCAATTTCTGACTAAACTGGTTTTAGTCCAGCTAGTTGCAGAGACAGGAGTTTTTACACTTCTGACATACACGGAGAATGAGACATGGAAATCAGAAACACTCTACTGTCCAAAACATGAAGAAAATGACCTCTGCCCATCATTGACAGCTATGTCCTTAAGTATCAATTGCGGTCACAGATGTGAAACGGTTATTGTAATGCCTGAAAGCGTGAGATAATCGTTGAAACGGCACAAGTAACCTGACAGCCCATGCCATATATTGCAGTGAGCAGCAGTCCAAAACGTAATCTATTCCTCAAATTCAAGATAGTGTCAGTGAACATAACAGACCCAAATTGCCAAATTCTTGATTTTAGTCAAGAGAAATGGTGTTCTGCCAAAAACTAGCAAAATTGTAAATGTCATTTCATAAGATATTCTTTAAGAGCTCAATCATTTAATAACAGAGCTCTAGATTCTGCATACTAATCAAGAACACTTCTTAGCTTATAAGGTGGTTCAATATCTTGTGCTTATGGTGGGCTGTGATCTATTTGTATAATCCTAGAAACAGAGAAAGAGACTCGAAAGGAGCAGTAAGATACAGAAAAAACACAGAAGCCCGAAGGTTAGGTACTAGTGTTAGACAAGTGATGAGTGAAATTATTTGCACTTCTTTCGTGATTTATACTCCTTTATGATAGTCATTGCTAGTCACTTTGTTCTTATTTTGAAAGATTTATATTAATTAACTTCTTTTGGTTATTTATGTTGTCGTTTTTGCATAATTTTTATGGTTTTGATGACTATGGAGTTTAGTAGGGTGAGTTTGGCTTAATTGAAGAACTTTTACAAATAAAGGTGGCAAAAGAGCAAAGAGTTTGAAATGCAAAAGTTTTATGATAAAATTTGACACACGTTCACTCTTTGGATAATAACTTTCTATAAACATATCGGATTGATGCAAGACCAATTTGGTTGGAAACTATACTATATTATGTGCCCGATTTCGACACCCGAACAAGAAATGACAAACGTTTGAAGTTTGCCAACCAATTTAGTGACATGTTAAAAATCGCCCCCACCTTCTGAAACGCATCTGCGATTTTTTTCATTTTATTCATCCGGTTTTATGATATTTTTATATTTTTCTTAATGTTAGTTTATTTTAATTAAGGCATAAAATTGTATAAAATAAAAAGGCTATTTCGTAGTCTAATTTTTCTTCTGCATTTTACTTTCCTTTCGTTTTAGTTCAGAGTTTATTTTCTTTCATGCCATTATTCTCCGCTAAAGTACTTTAAATCTTAGTTTTATTTCAAGATTTATTTCAAGACTCATTCCTTCAATTTTATTTTCATGTAAGTTTTCAATTTAATGTCATTCTTTATTCTTTTCCTTACTCTTTCTTAATATAATTTCTGAATTTATGTTCTTTAATTTTATATCATTTCAATCCTTTATCTTTGTCATTTGTTAGTTTATTAGTGACTAGTTACTTAATCTAAGGTAGAGGGATCTCAATAATTATGGATTGATGTCATTGTGAAATTGTTCATAGAAGTATGGTTCTATAGTTAAATCTATACTCAATGAATCTTGGGTTAAAATCTTCGTTAACTTGATAAGACAACAATATGAGATTAGGAGTATTTTAGTCTTAAGAAAAATGAAGTGTCAATTCTGATTAATTCAAAAAATAAGACGATAGTACGAGAATCAAATTATCAGGGTCTTAATCTAATAGTTAATCAACAAGAAGGTTTTATGAAATTGGCAAAATCACGTTTAATTATGCTCTTGACCCATAATCTATGAATAATGAGTAATAACTGATATCCATATGCAATAATGCGATATAATAAAACTTGCTACCAACAAGTATGTACTCATTCGTCCCTCTTAAATTGCTACATTAACCCTAAAGAATACTCACACAAAGGGAAGCTTAACGCACACATCGCCCCAACAAAGCAAGGGTCCAAAAAAAGATCGCACCACATAGACGTACAATTTTATTGAGACAGATGAGTATTTCGTTACATTCAGCTATAAAAAAAATATAAAAAAAAAAATAAATAAATAAAAAAAAAAAACTTCCACAACAAGGAAAATTCAATCTAAGGAGATAGTATTACATATAATAAATAAATTTTATGAAAGGGATAAATAGGAAAACCTTGGCAGATCGGCGCTGGATGTAAACCAATGAAAACTGTCAGAAAAACTTGTCTGCAAATGACAAATAAAAAAAAGTCAGAATACTGATTTGATCCTTTAATACATCAAGCCCCCATTTTAAACCAATAAATCATACAGAGATCATATACAGTTTGGGATGAACAGTAACCAAAACTACCCGAAACACAAAAATCGTGCCAAGTCCAATTCAATGTTCAATGAATAATAAGCAATGATGAAAGAATAACAAAAGGGATGTGTACAAAATAAGAAAAGGTCATACTCGATTTTGGTATCTGAATTTGTTTAATAACATCTTGAACTTTCATTAGTAAGTTATAGTGCAAAAACAGTGTAGATTTTACTCCAATTACATCAAAAATTCTTCCAAGAGCACGTGCATTTCTAAAACGGTTTGATTTACTAACTCATTATGTAGCCTAAAAGAACCAAATGCATTTGAAGACAACATAGTGTACGATTAGCCTCCTAGCAAAAGCAGCTAAAGCTAATACAGTGATGAACTTCCAATGTGGACAATAAATGGGAAATGGAACGAACGAGTGAGGGTTATATCACTGAAATAAACCATGACTTTGTAATAAAAAGGCAGGGACCAGGGATCAAGAGAAAGAGAATACTTTTGTAACACAAAATCATTGTGTAATACATAATCATCATCTGAAACAAACAAGCAAATAAGCTTTTCCAAATGACATTTTTAATTACTGATCTAATTTTTCTCCACATTACATCACAGATCATCCCTGCAAGGTATTCGATAAACCCAAAATAATTGTATTAAGAAAAGGAAGAAATGTGAGCATACTTGCAATATAAAGTGTCCATAAAATGGCTGCTACTTGCTTCTGTTTCTCCCAACTTCATTAGCCCAAATATGCTGATGACCCATGTCAGAATCGGTTAAGTAAAGAATTGCCTTATAGCATTACCATATAGCTGAGCAGTCCACCAAAGAACACAGATGACTACATGTAGAACCATAATCATTTTAGTGCATCTAGTGTCCTTAAAGAACAAACTATGTCATGGAACACAACCTAGGAGGCCCTTTGAAGTACAGGTAGCATGTAGGTATATAAATATTCCACAAAGGATTATTATAGATCCTTGTTTGTCCATTCATGAATCATGTAGATTATCCATATTTGCAAACCATGCAGCTCTAACTATAGCTCTATTGCAGAAACTGAGCAGCCATTTAATAACAGAATGCTAAGACATGACCACTCATTGTCCAACTCCAACCACCGATTACCCCCAAGACCCTACAAAAAAAACATGTACTAAGTGAGTTATGGATCAACGGAACACTCCCAATGAAGCACACAAACGAGATTAAAGAACAAGGCAGCACGGTGCACAAAGCGACGGTCCAAGGAAGGGTCCCACCACAAGGTGATAGAGGCAAAGCAAACCCTGCATCCCCCTCCCCCTTCCTCCCCCACCCCCACCCACCCACCCCAAAGGGCTTTTCTAAGACTCAAACCTGTGACAATTCAGGCCACACAATGACACATGAACCGGATGCGTCAAGGCTCCCCTTCTAGATTTATAAACAAACATAGCTTAAAATCAAACATAATAATTGTTACAATATCATAAAGATTCTCAAGAGAATTTTTGAAAAAAGTACATAGCTTACGGAGAAAGGGGGTTTTTGAAATTAGGACCTTGTTAGATTAAAAAATGATAGTCTATTCCTCTTCGTTGTACACCTCTAATCCCCTTTCTTGACTCTAAGGTTCAAATCGAGTACAAATCATTCATTGACATTGTGCAAGCTATAGAAACTATATCAGTTTGCCTCATAAAACTAATCAAAAATACTAATTATGTAGTCTATAGCCATATAGGTGATAAAAAGCTTAATCCAGAAAGTGACTCACATACTACTTCAAGATACTTTACTACAAAAAATCAGCCACGGCTCTACTTGCATAATACTACTTTAGTTAGCATTTACTTCTCTAAAAAGATCCGAGTACATCTCTCCAGGAGTTCATGACTCTACACTGTCATCTATTTGCAATCTAATCGTAGAATGACACAATAAGACAATGATGAACAAAATAATAATTGGAAGCAAACTGGAGATACTAGATGTCCCAAAAATAGTACTAGAACAAAAATAGAGCACAATGTTAAACCAGTGAACATGAACAGATAGTGGCTTAGAGCATGACTTGAAATTGAAGGCATAAGACCAATGAGGCAATGCCCCATCAATTGAAAATTCTATGCAATACTCATTTAACCATCTTACAATTACATTGAATACTAAACCACAAGAATTATAGATCTCAATATACATATACATACATATATATATATATATATATATATATATATATATATATATATATATATATGTATAGTTCCAACAAAAAGTAAAGATATGTACATGCACAGCAACAGATATCATTGGCATCATAATTTATAACTAAAATACAACTTACTCAACAAACAGAAAGCCCTTGTTCCCTAGCTTTCTTCAACCATTTTAGAGTACTTTCCAATGTAGAGTAGGCAGAGACATCAGTGACACTTTTACTCTCAACAGCATAATCAAAAACCTCATAAGCTTCCGCAACTCTGCCTTCTCTGCACAATGCTCGCAAAAATGTAGCATAAGAAGCTGACTCAAGCTTCACACCTCCCTCTTTCATCGTTTCAAACAACTCTTTCCCTTTGTCCAACAACCTCGATTTACACAATCCATGAAGCAAAGTATTGTAGGTGCACTCGTTGGGGCTACACCGTTTAGCTTCCATCTCACCGAGCAATCTCAAAGCCCCTAGTGCGTCACCTTCTCTACACATTCCATTCATCAAAGAAGTGTACGTAACCGCGTCAGGGAAATGACCCATTTCCGCCATAACATCCAAATATTTCCTAGCATCCTTAACTCTCCCTGATTTCGACAAACCAAAAATCACTGTATTATAACTATAAAGATCAGGTTCAACTCCAACCTCTTTCATTGTCTTAAACACCTTGATCATTTCATTACCAAGATTCAAACTGCAATAACCTTTCATAATAGTATTATAAACATAGCAATCAGGCTTAAACCCCTTCTCATTAAGTTCACTCAATAACCGAGTCGCCTCACGAAGATTCTTATTATTACACACATTATCAATCAATATAGTATAAGTAATCAAATCAGGTTTCAACCCAACTAACTTTTCCAATTCATCAATCACCCCATAAACCATACTCATTGACCTATTCTTACACAAATGCTTAACTAAAAAATTAAAAGTATAATTATCCGGGGTAACAGAATACTTATCGTGCAATTCAGTAACAAGTTTAGCAGCAGCATCCTCGTGCCTGGAAAGACAAATCCCCCGAACAGCAATATCCACAGTAACAGGATCAGGTGGAAACCCCTGAGATGCCATGTAATCAACCGCTCGGCTAACACCAGTAAGAACGGAATCATGTGTTTTTGAAATGCAAGAATGAGTAATCAAAATGTGAAAAGTGGAACGATCAGGGGAAAAAGAAGGGAGAGTTTTAAGCATATGGGTGAAGAGAGAAAAGGCGTCATCTAAAGTAGCAATGGAGGAAAAAGAATGAATAATGGAGTTGTAAAATTGAATGTCAAGAGGGATGTTAGGATTTGAAATAAGAGAATTGATGAACGATTTTGCTTCAGAAAGATTTGGGAAAGTAATTGGAACAAGAGGAGGAGATGAAGAATTAGGGTTTAAGGAGGGTTTTAGGGGTTTCACAGATTTGGGTTTTCTATTTTGGATGAAATTGGAAGGAGGGAAAGATTTAGAGGATTGGTGAGATTGAGATTGAGGGGTTTTGATGATTTGACTAACTGGAATTGTTGATGATCTGAGGAATGCTGGAATTTTCCCCATTGTTACTGTGCGTTCTTCCTTCAAATTTGCTTTGTTTACGGCCACAGCATGTGTGGTTCTTTCTTTCTGTGAATTAATCGCCCTTGCCGGTAGGTGTAGTCGTGTAAGAAAGATTACCTTAGGCAGAACGAGAGTCTCTCGACGGCCTTACAAAGAATTCATGTTTAATGTAGTATTAAAATCGTATTTATTAGGTTATTCGGTCTATGTTTGAAGAGTATTTGAAAAACGTCTTACGGTAAGACTGTTACAAGAATTTGTGTAATCCTTCTAATTTGGTGACTAAACTATCTGTCCTCCGATTATTTATTTTGATTTATCCTACAAAATTATTTTATCAAATATTTCCATAACAGTTAGCATAATAGCTAATAAATCAACCAATTCACCCAATTAATAGCTCCACCCAACAATCTTTTACCAAAAGGCTCATCACTTTTTAATTAGTTTTTTTATGAATCAATTAGTTAAAAAATATTTGATAAATAACTTTTAAAATAAAAGAAAAATTACCTAGATTAATCCAATTATTACATGATTTTTCTACAATAATTTCACCTATTGATTTACTATGAATAATTCCAACCTTATGGGCTATTTTCCTAGAGTAATCTTAGTTAACCTGTAACACCCCATATTTTTAGAATTATTATATAGAATCTTATTTTACATTTAATATTATATATACATATATATATATATAATAATAATAATTATTATAATAATAATAATAATTAATATACATTTAGTTTGAACCAGGTAAGTTTTGCGAAGAGTTTAAATATTGAAACTAAATAAATAAAGAAAGTTTGGATTCTATAAATTAATTGTAAGGAGGAAATAGATAGTTTTATGTTAAAAGGTAGAAGGATAATAATAATAATAATAATAATAATAATAATAATGATAATAATAATAATAATAATAATAATAATAATGTATTTAAAAAAAAAGAATTGAAACATTACGTATGAAATAAGACACCAAGCAAAACCACATTCTTCCACTTCATAAGTTAACTTATCAAACTATGGAGTGATGCCAAAACTCCAAACCATCTTTATACATCCTACACAAAACCAAAGAAGCAATCTATCAGTAGTCTTCTTCTACCTCATTATTCTCATTCATCTTGTTTTCTCTTTTCTTCATCTCCTAACCATAAATACTTGTTCAATCAAGAATAGAGAGATAAGGAGTTAGGGTTTCAATTCGCTTTGGGCATTAAGACTTATTTAGATGGTGATTTCTCAAGCTCTATTAACTTCTAATCTCCCTTAATTATGGGTAAGCTCAATTCTTCCTTTAATTTTAGTTTTTATCAAGTTAGAAATTAGGGTTTATGTGATGAAATCAATTTGGGCCTTTTTGTTTTTAAGGTTTTGTGGATGATTTAGTTGTAATGGAGAATTATCAATCTGTTTAGTAGTAATCTAGATTATAATTTTCTAAGTTTTTATCTTGAATTATGAAGTTGAAGAAGATTTTCGTATAAAAATCTGTCAGTTTCGAAAATTGCATTTTTAACCAGTTTCTGGCCATTTTCAACAAAAACGCTATTCATAAAAGTTGTTCGTATCGAAATTTTACTCAAGATAGGCTTAAATTTGGATCTTTGTAGGGGAAGTTATGGTCATTTCAAGATACACCCCACTATATCAACTTTAATGAGCTTAATTAAAATATGTATGCATAGAATTTGTTATATAACTATTGAATTTGTGAAATGAGTAGTTGTTAAAGGTTTTAGATAATTATAATTGAAAGTTGTGATTTTAGATAGCCTTACTTTAGTTTGGATTTTATTTGGAAATGTTGGAAGAAATGGGAACAAAGTTTAGTTAGTTCAGGATAAGAGTTGATTGTAGAATATTATTCAATGTTGAATTGACGCTAATTGAGCTCTTAAGTGTTTGCTTTGAAATGGTTATAAATTGATGTATAAAAGTCCTCGTTATTGTCGGTCTATTGAAGTATAATGTTGAATTGGGTACAATCTGAGAGATAGTGGCAAATGAGTTGACTAGAATTGGAATTATGAGCAAAAGTTGAAAGGGAATTGTACTTGTAATTGATTAAGAAACGGGAAGAATTGGAGCTAGAACTTATATGGATAAGGATTAAAGATCGAATGAATAGTTATGAATCAAGCACCGTGAGTTTGTTTAATGTGTTCGTGACGGTTAGCATTAGGTAATTAAATTGGTAAGTTAGGATTAGTAGTTAGTGTGGTAGTCTGAAATCGTAAGTTATTTGTTAGTTGAGATGATGAGTTGGTCTTATTTAGTTTGAATAATGAGTTGATGGGTTAGTATTATGAAGTAAACTACGAAGTTAGTCATATGGTTAGAATTATGTTAAGTTGTTGAAAAGATTACAAATTATATGTTAAGTGACTAAATTAAATAAAGGTTATGTGGATGCCTATATTGTTCATAAGAATCAAATTGCTCATGAGTGTGTATATAATATGATCGATTATATGATAAATATAAAGAAAGATTAGGACGACAAAGAATCAAGAACTAAGAAAAGGTGATGCTTGAGATAGAAGGGGAATCATCGGTTTATGTAAATAAGATATAGGAATTAGTTGTATTAACTTTTGAATAAAAAGTTGTTGTTTCATAAAATCAAAGTTAAGCAAATCTCATTAGCTAGTTAAGTCAGTATCTATGTTAGTTATTATCAAGTACAAATATGTTTACATTGAATATTCGATTTCATTGACAAAACCGTTTTGACTGAGCTTGTTGGTTTGCTATAAATGAAAATGAATTTCTTACTCAAATCTTTAATAGTTACGAGAAAAGATTATAGAGGCATGTATATCACTTTAGTTGAGATTGTTTTGAATATAGGAAGATATTCTTCCTATTATAGAAAGTTTGCTTTTGAATCTCGAAATTACAAAATAGTTACAGATTAGCTTTATAGATGGTTTTATGTTTTGAAACGGTTTGGACTACCTCAATGGTGTCTCAAGGAATTGGAACCTCGTCGGATTATCTCGACACTACATAATAGTTGGGGGTACGTTGATCAGTACCTCGGACTTAGATCTTTTGCTACGGTTTTGGCCGTTTGTGGGGTGTGCACTCTAGGGATCTTTGTCTAATAGTTATCCGGAGGGCTTAGCTAGCCAAATGGAAAATAAAGTTTGTTCTATTCCATAGATTTGATTAATGATTTCAAGACTTTGAAAGAAAATGTATTAGCAAAGAAAATAGAAAAGAAAGTTATATTCATTCTATAGGTTGATGATTTCTACACTTTGAAAGAAACTATTTTAGCAAAGAAAATGAAAGAAGTATTTGATTAATGAAAATAGAAAAAAAAAAACAAAACTTTTTTTTATGTATTTATATAGTATTGTGTTTGCAAAAGTAAATGTTATGTAGGAAATGATTGATGAATCCTACTAGTATATGTAATTGGATTTATAGTATGAAATTTAGCTCAACGCCGATATATACTGGTAATGGAGGTTAGAGTCAAGGTAAAAAGTAACGTCTACTCATTTTAGTTATAACTTTTTCCTTTTGCTAAAATTTTATGTATAGTTAGTATTTTGGTTGGATGGTTTGAGGAATTAAGTTATTTATAAGAGACTAATCATTTTCTTATAATTTATGATTAAAACTACAATTTGAAAGATCTGACAATCAAATAAATTTAATTGTTAAAATTAAGTTATATAAATGTGTACTCGACATAAGTTGATTATGTGGTTTTGTTCTATAACTCTGTTCTAGTGGGGGACAGTTTTGAGATTAATGAACACTTGGAAGCGTAGAGATCAGTAATCAACGAAGTAGTCTCATCCAATTATATAAAGAAATGTAAGTAAAAAAAAAAATTTTATTTAAAATTATTTTACTATTTATTTGGATTATTAGAGAAAAGATTCCACCCTGCGAGATGATGTGATTTTTAAATGTTTGGCGCATATGGCATTAGTTAGTTGTTATTTTGAAATGTTACTTTGAACTTCCAGGGTGACGTTAAGTCAAAAGGGAAAAAAATTTTGGTTTATTCGATTTACAAACGGAATTCTGTCGGATTTTCTGCAGAAGTTTATATATTCTAAATCGTTTAAAATAATTCTTATGATGTAATTTCTTTGCATTTTTTAAAGATTGTAAAGTCTGATATTTAAATCTGTGATAGATGTCTAGTGGATAATATAATCAGTTGAGAATTGATTATATTATCAACGTAATAGCTCGATATAAGTGGTAAGCTTCCGCATTAGTTTAAATTAACCTTGTTTAATCAGTTGGTTAGTTTCGATTTGTTACATAACCTGTTGACCTGCTATAGCAAGTTTTATTTTTTTTTAAAAAAAAATTTAAATAAAATGTCGAAAAAAATATTAAAAAATGTTAAAAAGTTTATGATTTTTTTTAATCATTTATAAATTTTTATGTAAATTTTTAAAATTTTTCTCTAATTTTACATTAATTTTCAATTTACTTTTTTGGTGAAGTACCTCCTACAGGTCAATGAGTTGCCTAAGTTTACTCTAGGCAAATAATACATTCTAAAGTTGGGATCATTCATGGTGAATCTATAGGTGAGATTATTGTAGGAAAATCACGAAAATATTGGATTGTTCTAGGTAATTTTTCCTAAAATAAAATAATAGATTCTTGACTTTTAAAACAATTAATAAAAGACCATGAGGAACTGAGCTATTGACTTTGACTTATAAATTACTTTTTCTTGAATAAACAATTAATAATCGACCAGATACTACTCGTGCAATGCACGACTTTATCAAATTTTCTAACATATTTGTATAAATTTTATAAATTAAGAAATTAAAATTTAATAAATTGTACATTATAGTTATATTTCGTTTCACTCTGAACAGTTGTATACATTATTTACATTATATCATATTTTGCATTGTTCGTAATATAATTATATTTATACTTCTATTTTTTATTTTGAATAAAAGAGCAAATGGTTCGTATCCTGAGTACAATACGAAATTATGAATTTTTTAATAAAAAATAACATACCAATTTTTGCTAACAAAAATAACCATTACGTTATTTTATACAAGCATTAAATATTATTACTATTAATAATACAATTTAAAATCAAATATAAATATATAAAAATATGCAAAATTATTTTATTAGTTCAAACGAGAAAGATACCTTTTTCTCACAAAAAATATAAGTTACTTGTATAAAAATAGTCACAACCTAAATCATATTAGAATTAATCATTGCATTTAAGTAACCAAGAGTATAAATAACAAAAACAAATCCTAATGAAAGTATATTATGTTTTAACCATTTTAAAATATCTAATACCCTAAATAATATTCATTTAATAAATAAAATTGAAAACATTTTATAAATAATTGTAATAAATTAAATATAATATATAATTTTGTAATATGTTAAATGCGATTTGGCTTAATAAGTAAAAAATAAATAATAATAATATTAATATTAATAATAATAATAATAATAATAATAATAATAATATATTCAAAATAAGAAAGTAGTAAGTCAAAGATAATCATACTAATAATGACATCATTATTATATTTTAGAGGGAAAATTTTTAATGAGAAAGCGATATGTAAGCATTTTTTAAAAGGTCATGATGATAGCCGTGTTTTGTTTTAATAATAGTTATAGATTGTAGATAGATAACTAATAATTTTCAAGCATTATTTTCATAATAATTGATTACAAATGATTTAAATCAATCAATACTTTAAAATAATCAAATATTAACCAATTAAGAGTTTCAACTATTGGCAAACAGAACTAGAGGTCTTCAAAATAAACCTGATGATTCGATATTTACTCGACCTTGTAACTGAACCCGATTTAAACCGCTTTTAAAATAAATTTAAAATTATGTAAAATCAATATGGATACAAGATTCATTTTAAATCGACCTTAAACACGTGACCTAAAATTAACCTAATAACTCAAATGATCAGGAAAATCAATCAATTTAAAAAAAAATTAGTGTTTAACGTGGCTCCGATACCATGAGAAAACTATAATATGGGAATAATCTGTGTTGTCCTTTCATTAACTCCAACCAATATTTATATAATACAAGATGGTAACCGTAGAATTAGTAAAAAACCGTCACCAAAGATAATGAAACTGCTGAAAGTGTGATAATGTAACCGTCACCAAATATCTGATGTATACCGCGGAGTGCACATATCCTCAATAAAAATTCAATAATTCATTAATAAAAATTTTATCATCTGCAATATAATAACAATTTATCATATACATAAATTTTAAGTAGTGTAAATATTTTTCCAGATAAACAAAAAAGTGATGGACAACTAAAGATGGATGTACGTGACACGTCGTGTGTATATGGGATAAATACGTGAAAAGATGAAGTTTTTCAGTATATACACCTCGAGTCAAGTAATGCGTCTTCAGTATATACAACTAAACTAAATGGAAGACGCAGAGTTTAAGGAAGCAACTCGTCAAACGGATAAAAAAACTACCGTTTTATGGTCTTACGGCTTCTTTCTCTTAACTTTTGCACCCGTACTCTTTGCTGTCATTCTCTACCATTTGGAACCTCTCGACCCGGCTGAGTTGCCCCTGCACCAGTTGACTCAGCCAGTGATAACGCCGCCCCGAGTCAACAGCAAGTTACTTGAAGGTGCTGAATTTATTGGGGCTGGACAATTGGTGGGTCCAGAAGATATTGCTTATGATGCAAAAACAGAGATTATATATGTTGCTTGTGCAGATGGGTGGATTAAGCGAGTATTCCTCAATAACTCAGATGTGGAAAACTGGGTTTACCTCGGTGGCCGACCTCTTGGACTCGCTTTTGGCTTAAATCAACAACTTATTGTTGCCGATGCTTACCAGGTACCTTTTCCGTTTTAAAATTCTCGCTTATATATATTTTCTAATTGTGAATAGTGAGTTTAATTTTATTTAAATTATTTAATTATATATTTTTATAGAATTAATTAATTATTATTTTTTATTTAGTTATACATAATTTAATAAATAAATAATTAAAATAAAGTTTTAATTAGCAATAAGTATAATAAAACATAACGAATAGAGTATATACTAATTAAGTGATTATTAACAAGTTTAAGGATCACCGTCCCGAATTATTGTACTATATATTCGTCACTCCATCTTTCAATTTCCATAATTTAATATTAACTAGATAGATTACAAAATACGAATGTTATAAATATTTACTGATATGAATAATAATATTATTTTATAATAATTAATTCATTTACAACATAAAGGTACTTATTGAATCTTGGTATTTGTTACGATATTATCATTATTAAGTGAATAAATAATTTATTGTACAATAATATTAAAACATATATTTATAGTAATTATTGATAATTGAAATAAATAAAATTTAAAAGTCTTCAACTATGATAGATAGGGAGAGAATTTAGTTGAAAAATAGTTAAATTAGCTTATTTATTATAGGGATACGATAATGATTTATTATCTTAATTAAAATAAAGATTTACAAATATATTATTTTTTAATTTATATAAGAAAATATAGTTTTTAATATATCATCACATATATCTACAGTCAATCAAAAAATATTACATATTTTTACGAGTTAATTGTTTTCCTATATATCATCCTATTCAACTCAGTTTTTGTAGACAGCAGTATTTGTTCCTAATAATAGGATTTAGTTGAAAAATAGTATTTATCACTCAAGATGTGATTAATATTTCTAATTAAATAATATTTTATCTGCACCTTTAAATTTAATATAAAGGTAGGAGGTACTTTATTAATTATGTTTTAGTTGAAAAATAAGAGAAAAATGTAAACTATAGAAGAAATATATGAATGAGATAATTAGAGAGGATGATTTTGTAAATTAATAAAAAAAAACCTAAATTATAGTAAAAAAAACAATTTTTGAGATAAATCAAGAGAGGATTGTAAACATAAAATAGGTTGAATTTAAAGTAACAAAAGAATTTACCTTTTAATTATAAATAGATTTAAAAAAATTATGATTTAACTTACTGATGGATTTCTTTTACGTTTGTGAGTGGTGTTCTGTTCTCAATGATTGAAATAAACGTTAATTTCTTATTGATGTACCCCACCACAAGTGGTCACAACCAATTAGGATGATGCACATACTAGACTACTAGTAATTGTAAACAGCATTTAATTTTCGGGTGTGGCTCTTGGTCAAAAAATATAAAATATTAATATTAATATAATTTTATATTAAGACAAAATAGATTGAAAATAAAATACAAATTAAAAATAATTGATGATAAATAGTATTAAAAAATAAATGAGAGATTTAATCAAAATAGGAGGAAGTACTTACAAACAAATTAGATATCAAAATATACAGGTATGTGCAATTGAATTAAATAAAAGATATATATAGGGCTCAAAAAGAGCAACTTTATTTGATAGGGTGACACAATTTTAATAATAATTTATCTTTTCGTATTTTGTTTATTTTATTAATATATTTTTTTGTCTTTTATAGTGATTTACTAATCACAGTGATCGATTAAGATTTTCTAGTTTAAAAACCATTTAACAAAGATAGTTTAACAAATAAAAGAGTCAAAAGCCAGAAATTAACAAAAGAGTCGGTTACCAAACACTACAACATAAATTGCTTTTAGTGAGATATATTTAGCGACATTTAATTTAAATGACGCTACTTAAGATATCTATTAGTATATATAGAGGATTTAGTGACATTTATTAGACCATTTAGCAACATAATAAAAAATCACACTAAAGCTTTTTGCGACATAGGATTTAGTAACATTTCTCACAAATGTTACTATAGACTATATTAACAATTACATGTGCCACTAAAGACCAAATAAAGTGTCGATAAATCACTTTATAGTGGAACTTAAAATAAAAACCAATAATTATTACACTAAAATTACAAATTCGTGGCGTTTTTTTAATTTCACTAAATCCAATATTTCGAAAAGTTAAATTTGTTGTAGTGAAATACTTCAATAACAAAAAAAATCCCTTTAGGTTGTGTTTAGGAACAAACGTTTCATTTCAATTATGAAATCGAACCAATATATTATTTTTATAATGATTATTTTTCATAGATTGTTCTTCTCCGTTCGTTTTTATTTTACATCATCTCAATTTGTAAGTTTATATATGTCATATCTTTTTCACCCCTGTACTCCAAGTCATTTTCAGTTTTTTTCGTCTTTTTTAAGTCTCTCAAACTTTAATTTTCTATCTTACTTATTATCGGTTTTGTAAAACATCATCTTTTTGCGCATGTCCAAACAATTTTAAACGATTTTCTTTAATCTTTTTCTCAATATCTACAATTCTTAAATCCTTTCTTATATCCCTATTTTGAATTTAATCTCTCAAGGTATGTTTTAAATAGTTGATGATAATAATCTGTTTCAACCAACCAATTTAACCTAATCGTAAACTCCCCAAAAAATTAAGTATACTAA
The DNA here is from genome assembly GCF_026212465.1 of Amaranthus tricolor. Lineage (NCBI taxonomy): Eukaryota > Viridiplantae > Streptophyta > Magnoliopsida > Caryophyllales > Amaranthaceae > Amaranthus > Amaranthus tricolor. Next base: position 34,570,197 of record NC_080049.1, read on the forward strand.
TGATTTAATGTTTTTGTGACCGGTGTGATAGGGTGTATTGAAGCTTAGTATGGAAGGAAAGGTGGAGGTACTCACAGATGAAGTAGAAGGCAGAATATTAAAATTTGCAGATGGAATTGACGTTGCCAAAGATGGCATGATTTATTTTACAGAAGCTTCGTATAAATATAACCTTTCCCAGTTTATTTTCGACATTTTGGAGGGGAAGCCACATGGTAGTTTGATGAGCATTGATCCTGTTAGTAGAGAAACCAAAGTTCTGGCTAGAGACCTTTACTTTCCTAACGGTCTTCAAGTTTCTCCTGATCAAAATTCCGTCATCTTTTGCGAGACACCCATGTAAGTCTCTACTTTCACTAAACTAAAACGTTATTCACTACACTAATTAACTTGTCATTTCTAGTGACTTTATCTCACGTTGACTTCAGGTTGGTTGTAACTTGTAATCATCTCAACAAAAAATAAAGCCGATGATTGTAGTCTTATATCTTATATTTACTATTGGTGATGACTCATGATAGTCGTAGGCAGAGTTAGGGTGGTGCACCAAGGTCGGCCACGCCCCCCTCAATGTGTGAATTTTTCCATTTATTATAATAGAGCTTAAGTAAATGGTTGTGACCCCATAATATTATACATATTCTAAAATGTATCCTTAGATGAGAGACCTTTAGAAGTGCGGGTGCAGATTTAAACTCGTGACTTCTTGTCACGCTACTCTGATACCATCATGTCAAGGAATTAACTCAACTAAAAGTTTAAACTGATAGTTGAAGTTCATAGGATATGTTTTTTACTCTGGTATGCTCATCCTCTCCCCAATTTCTGGGTTAGTGACTCAGCACATCAACTAATCAAAATTTAACACAAGTATTGCATTATTAATTGTGAATTTTGTATTTTTGGAAACTAATAACAGGAGGAGATGTAAGAAGTACATCCGAGCTGGGGATAGAAAAGGATCCCTGGAAAGTTTTGTTGATAATTTGCCAATTTTACCTGATAATATTCGATATGATGGAGAAGGTCTTTACTGGATTGGATGTCCTACGGTATTTGTTCTTTACATTATTCTTTCTATCTCTTATCATAAATTCATAATTATGTTGGGTCTATAAATAACACTATGTTTCAATTTTTCTGCCCAACCCCTTAATTACTACATATCTCATTCAAAAAAATAAAGAT